>NW_028143674.1:0-56000 GCF_977018435.1 Lepisma saccharinum
GGAATGTGTGACAATATCCATATTAATTAGGAAGGTATGTTGTATGCTAGGTTAGCTAATTGTGTCTTCTACAGCTTTACTGTATAGAGGAAAGATGGAAAAAGAGAGCTCTACAAAACTAACGCTCTTAACAAATATTGTACGTTTGTGAAAATTATAATATAAAATAAGACTTAAGCGTATTTTCTGCTTTCATGTCAGATTTTACCAATCTGTAAGCTGTAGTGTTTAGGTGACAAGCGACCTGTTCAAATATAATACTGTTGACAATATTGAACGCCCGTGAAAATTATATATAAATAAGGCATAAGCGTATTATCTACTTTCATGTCAGATTTTCCTAACCTGTGAGCTGTAGTGTTTAGGTGACAAGCGACCTGTTCAAATATAATACTGTTGACAATATTGTATACCCGTGAAAAATTATATAATAAATAAGGCATAAGCGTATTATCTGCTTTCATGTCAGATTTTCCTAACCTGTGAGCTGTAGTGTTTAGGTGACAAGCGACCTGTTCAAATATGATACTGTTGACAATATTGAACGCCCCGTGAAAATTATATATAAATAAGGCATAAGCGTATTATCTGCTTTCATGTCAGATTTTCCCAACCTGTGAGCTGTAGTGTTTAGGCGACAAAACGACCTGTTCAATATTATACTGTTGACAATATGAACGCCCCGTGAAAATTATATATAAATAGGCATAAGCGTATATCTGCTTTCATGTCAGATTTTACCAATCTGTAAGCTGTAGTGTTTAGGTGGACAAGCGACCTGTTCAAATATAATACTGTTGACAATATTGAACGCCCCGTGAAAATTATATATAAATAAGGCATAAGCGTATTATCTACTTTCATGTCAGATTTTCCTAACCTGTGAGCTGTAGTGTTTAGGTGACAAGCGACCTGTTCAAATATAATACTGTTGACAATATTGTATACCCGTGAAAATTATATATAAATAAGGCATAAGCGTATTATCTGCTTTCATGTCAGATTTTCCCAACCTGTGAGCTGTAGTGTTTAGGTGACAAGCGACCTGTTCAAATATGATACTGTTGACAATATTGAACGCCCCGTGAAAATTATATATAAATAAGGCATAAGCGTATTATCTGCTCTAAGTGTGGAAAAAATATTTCTATTGCCAACTTCAAGTTGTTTTTTTTTGACACGTATATATATTATTATTTTTTTTAACAGAGAAGAAAGTCCGTGCTTCGGAAAACGCGATGATGTGCGTAATGATATCTTCCGTCTCCTGCATAGACTTGCACCAATCTACTGTGTACCATCTTCTTCCCTGCCTTGCCTCGTCCAGTTCGTCCAACCTCTCGTTCAATTTTTCCCCTGCAGCCGAAAGCAGAATGTTGAGATCACCGCACCTCAGGCCGCCGATCCCCGAAGATGGTCCTTGAGACCATTTCACAAGGATGCGAATTCCGGCGTCGTTCTTGCTATGATTACAAGTTTTTCCTACATCCTCACAATCTCCGTTTACTGCGTGTTTAAATATTTTACATAGTAGCTTGGGCGGCAAATCAGTTATACGAGACATGTTGTTATTATTATTATTTTTCACTCTATGTTATTTATATACCCCACCCCCAATTTTTGTTTTGTGTTCATCGGCGATGGTGGTAGAGTGCCACACACGTAAATTTGCCGTTGCGTAGAAACGAATTTTCGTTTCGTCTCCCTCTCTCTTAGCATCATGTGTTCTACCCTGCTCGATAACCTTCGCTATTGTTGCCACATTGTCATTCCATTCCTGGACAACACTCGCGCAAACATCATTGAAAACAATTGAATAGCGCTCCAGCTCGCGGTTCCCACCGTTTGGTAGGGACGCTAATGTGGCAATATAGCACGGCGTAGTGCTTGCCTTCTTTTATGCAGTGCATGTTCATTGGCTAGCTAGTAACTAGTGTTGCCAACTGTAATAATGAAGCACTATTTCTGTCATGGAAGGGGAAAAGGCAGGTAAAGTGGCGGTGAGTTTTGTTGGATTGAAGCACCATATTTTTATTTTATACTAAGTATTTGACTGGTTTGAAGTTGTGGTGCGTGTATTGCGTGTGTGTATGTAAAAGTAGTGTGTTTGCTAATGAACGTTAAATTCCATAATGCTCCAGTTCTGTCGAAGTTGAAATCAAAAACCTTGCATAGCCAAGCTCGGGAAATACTAAGCAACGTGCACGAGTTCATGAAGGAGGAAGCCAGTCATGGTGTTAGCATCCCAATAAAGCATTTTGGCAAGAGAGCAGCGAACAGCAGCAACAAATTGTTCATATTCATAATTTTGGAATTATTCAAAATAAATAAATTATGTAGCTCCAACATCATTTCAACTCTGGCTCCGGCACGTGTTCTTGTAGAAATTGCATAGAGGAGGTTGTCATTTTTGCTGCTTAATGCGATACATATTGTTTTCTGTGTTAAAATTGCCATGCTTTGATGGGTGATAAGCCTATTGAAAACTGTGATCGAGCGAGATATTCTTTTGCGCTGAATAGTATTGAAATAGCATAAGAAGTCTTATTATTTATTTTATATTTTGATGTTTTAGTTAGGAATATATTGATTTTCAATTTTCCGTTGCTGCGTAATGACCAGGGGGGTCGAAATAGAGCGGCATCTGCCGCCACCTCCCAGGGAGGCAAAATGACTAGCGCCGGCCCTGGTTCATAACAAAAGAAAAAGCCGCGCAGCTTATCGTCTAGTGGCAGTATATGTACTTGTTATTGTTGTGGAAGCCGGCATCTTTTGTAAATGTACAACAAAGGCAACCGACTGTCGCCGATCTCAGAGAGGAAATAATAATACTGCTTCAGGAGGAGTGTTATGGTGCAATTGTAGCGGTTTAACACGTTGGCATGTTATTATCTGCCGTTGCAGTTCCATACCAGTGTATACGGGTTTTGGAAGTGAAAAGTTAGAACGCCACCAGTGCATTAATGCAATGAAAAATAATATATATATTTTTTTATTTTGTTTGAAATCACTCAAATAAGGAATCGTATGAAGAAGTCTTTTTTGCAGCATTTTTGGTAATTTTACTTATGTGTTAGTTCATATTTTGCGAATTTTTAGTCCATATGTATGTAGCTACATACAAAGTCACTTGTTAGTACATATTAATCCTAGTCTGGGTATAATGCATGACGTTTAAAACTCAACGTTAGATAGACCTGAATTCTCTAATTTTATTGTTGTACGTAACAGCTGTGCATCGGTGCACTGCAGCGATTTTTCTATCTGCTCCATTAGCAACACTGCTTCTTTAGTTGTTTCGCGCATCGCACGGCAGAATTATCTGCGCTGGACTCTACCCAGTGCGGCGACCTGTTCACCCAGCGATGCGTCTCTGCTCACAAACCTTTCGAAAGCTGCGTGCTCTAACTTTCTGTCTGCTTCGTGACGTGCATCCAGATCCGTCTGCGTGGTGTTGTAAGCGATGTCGTGATTTTTGCATGCGGCGTTCAACGGATTCACACCCTTGTCCCCCTCTCTCCAATTTTTTCTCGAGTTTGGTACCCGGTCCGCAGTACTGGTAGCCAGGTAAATGCATCTCAAAAGGTAACTTGTACGTACAGGCACCTGTACGTGTTCTCGAAAAGTTTGGAGCAATCCAAATACCAGCAACTGATGAAACTGTACGATGGTCTGGACATTGCAACGTTCGCCTCGGAAATAAAACCACTCGACGATTGTCGTGAAAATTCAGTCGTTGTGTTCGACGACGCCATCCTGGAAAATCAAAAAGAAATTCGCAACTTTTTCACGCAAGGTCGTCTCAAAAAAAAAAATGGATTGTTTTTACCTAGCTCAAACGTTTTCCAAAATTCCAAAACAGTTAGTACGCGACCACGCTAATTTCATATGTTTGTTTCGTCAAGATCACACCAACCTCAAGCACGCGTACGATGACCACGTAGGCGGAGACATGAACTACAATCAATTTTCGGAACGCTGCTGCTCTACTTGCTGGAACGGTGACGATTTCGGATTCGCGACGATCGACATGACGAGGAAACCCAACGACGGAAAATATAGAAACAAAATCAACGACTTTCTAAACGTTGCAACGTTGTGAGAAAACGACGTTTATTTATATAAACGTTTATATAAACGTTGGGTTTCCTCGTCATGTCGATCGTCGCGAATCCGAAATCGTCACCGTTCCAGCAAGTAGAGCAGCAGCGTTCCGAAAATTGATTGTAGTTCATGTCTCCGCCTACGTGGTCATCGTACGCGTGCTTGAGGTTGGTGTGATCTTGACGAAACAAACATATGAAATTAGCGTGGTCGCGTACTAACTGTTTTGGAATTTTGGAAAACGTTTGAGCTAGGTAAAAACAATCCATTTTTTTTTTTGAGACGACCTTGCGTGAAAAAGTTGCGAATTTCATTTTGATTTTCCAGGATGGCGTCGTCGAACACAACGACTGAATTTTCACGACAATCGTCGAGTGGTTTTATTTCCGAGGCGAACGTTGCAATGTCCAGACCATCGTACAGTTTCATCAGTTGCTGGTATTTGGATTGCTCCAAACTTTTCGAGAACACGTACAGGTGCCTGTACGTACAAGTTACCTTTTGAGATGCATTTACCTGGCTACCAGTACTGCGGACCGGGTACCAAACTCGAGAAAAAATTGGAGAGAGGGGGACAAGGGTGTGAATCCGTTGAACGCCGCATGCAAAAATCACGACATCGCTTACAACACCACGCAGACGGATCTGGATGCACGTCACGAAGCAGACAGAAAGTTAGAGCACGCAGCTTTCGAAAGGTTTGTGAGCAGAGACGCATCGCTGGGTGAACAGGTCGCCGCACTGGGTAGAGTCCAGCGCAGATAATTCTGCCGTGCGATGCGCGAAACAACTAAAGAAGCAGTGTTGCTAATGGAGCAGATAGAAAAATCGCTGCAGTGCACCGATGCACAGCTGTTACGTACAACAATAAAATTAGAGAATTCAGGTCTATCTAACGTTGAGTTTTAAACGTCATGCATTATACCCAGACTAGGATTAATATGTACTAACAAGTGACTTTGTATGTAGCTACATACATATGGACTAAAAATTCGCAAAATATGAACTAACACATAAGTAAAATTACCAAAAATGCTGCAAAAAAGACTTCTTCATACGATTCCTTATTTGAGTGATTTCAAACAAAATAAAAAAATATATATATTATTTTTCATTGCATTAATGCACTGGTGGCGTTCTAACTTTTCACTTCCAAAACCCGTATACACTGGTATGGAACTGCAACGGCAGATAATAACATGCCAACGTGTTAAACCGCTACAATTGCACCATAACACTCCTCCTGAAGCAGTATTATTATTTCCTCTCTGAGATCGGCGACAGTCGGTTGCCTTTGTTGTACATTTACAAAAGATGCCGGCTTCCACAACAATAACAAGTACATATACTGCCACTAGACGATAAGCTGCGCGGCTTTTTCTTTTGTTATGAACCAGGGCCGGCGCTAGTCATTTTGCCTCCCTGGGAGGTGGCGGCAGATGCCGCTCTATTTCGACCCCCCTGGTCATTACGCAGCAACGGAAAATTGAAAATCAATATATTCCTAACTAAAACATCAAAATATAAAATAAATAATAAGACTTCTTATGCTATTTCAATACTATTCAGCGCAAAAGAATATCTCGCTCGATCACAGTTTTCAATAGGCTTATCACCCATCAAAGCATGGCAATTTTAACACAGAAAACAATATGTATCGCATTAAGCAGCAAAAATGACAACCTCCTCTATGCAATTTCTACAAGAACACGTGCCGGAGCCAGAGTTGAAATGATGTTGGAGCTACATAATTTATTTATTTTGAATAATTCCAAAATTATGAAATATGAACAATTTGTTGCTGCTGTTCGCTGCTCTCTTGCCAAAATGCTTTATTGGGATGCTAACACCATGACTGGCTTCCTCCTTCATGAACTCGTGCACGTTGCTTAGAATTTCCCGAGCTTGGCTATGCAAGGTTTTTGATTTCAACTTCGACAGAACTGGAGGCATTATGGAATTTAACGTTCATTAGCAAACACACACTTTTACATACACACACGCAATACACGCACACAACGTCAAACCGGTCAAATACTTAGTATAAAATAAAAATATGGTGCTTCCAATCCAACAAAACTCACCGCCACTTTACCTGCCTTTTCCCCTTCCATGACAGAAATAGTGCTTCATTATTACAGTTGGCAACACTAGTTACTAGCTAGCCAATGAACATGCACTGCATAAAAGAAGCAAGCACTACGCCGTGCTATATTGCCACATTAGCGTCCCTACCAAACGGTGGGAACCGCGAGCTGGAGCGCTATTCAATTGTTTTCAATGATGTTTGCGCGAGTGTGTCCAGGAATGGAATGACAATGTGGCAACAATAGCGAAGGTTATCGAGCAGGGTAGAACACATGATGCTAAGAGAGAGGGAGACGAAACGAAAATTCGTTTCTACGCAACGGCAAATTTACGTGTGTGGCACTCTACCACCATCGCCATGAACACAAAACAAAAATTGGGGGTGGGGTATATAAATAACATAGAGTGAAAAATAATAATAATAACAACATGTCTCGTATAACTGATTTGCCGCCCAAGCTACTATGTAAAATATTTAAACACGCAGTAAACGGAGATTGTGAGGATGTAGGAAAACTTGTAATCATAGCAAGAACGACGCCGGAATTTCGCATCCCTTGTGAAATGGTTCTCAAGGACCATCTTCGGGGGATCGGCGGCCTGAGGTGCGGTGATCTCAACATTCTGCTTTCGGCTGCAGGGGAAAAATTGAACGAGAGGTTGGACGAACTGGACGAGGCAAGGCAGGGAAGAAGATGGTACACAGTAGATTGGTGCAAGTCTATGCAGGAGACGGAAGATATCATTACGCACATCATCGCGTTTTCCGAAGCACGGACTTTCTTCCTCTGTTAAAAAAAATAATAATATATATACGTGTCAAAAAAAAACAACTTGAAGTTGGCAATAGAAATATTTTTTCCACACTTAGAGCAGATAATACGCTTATGCCTTATTTATATATAATTTTCACGGGGCGTTCAATATTGTCAACAGTATCATATTTGAACAGGTCGCTTGTCACCTAAACACTACAGCTCACAGGTTGGGAAAATCTGACATGAAAGCAGATAATACGCTTATGCCTTATTTATATATAATTTTCACGGGTATACAATATTGTCAACAGTATTATATTTGAACAGGTCGCTTGTCACCTAAACACTACAGCTCACAGGTTAGGAAAATCTGACATGAAAGTAGATAATACGCTTATGCCTTATTTATATATAATTTTCACGGGGCGTTCAATATTGTCAACAGTATTATATTTGAACAGGTCGCTTGTCACCTAAACACTACAGCTTACAGATTGGTAAAATCTGACATGAAAGCAGATAATACGCTTATGCCTTATTTATATATAATTTTCACGGGGCGTTCAATATTGTCAACAGTATAATATTTGAACAGGTCGTTTGTCGCCTAAACACTACAGCTCACAGGTTGGGAAAATCTGACATGAAAGCAGATAATACGCTTATGCCTTATTTATATATAATTTTCACGGGGCGTTCAATATTGTCAACAGTATCATATTTGAACAGGTCGCTTGTCACCTAAACACTACAGCTCACAGGTTAGGAAAATCTGACATGAAAGCAGATAATACGCTTATGCCTTATTTATATATAATTTTCACGGGTATACAATATTGTCAACAGTATTATATTTGAACAGGTCGCTTGTCACCTAAACACTACAGCTCACAGGTTAGGAAAATCTGACATGAAAGTAGATAATACGCTTATGCCTTATTTATATATAATTTTCACGGGGCGTTCAATATTGTCAACAGTATTATATTTGAACAGGTCGCTTGTCACCTAAACACTACAGCTTACAGATTGGTAAAATCTGACATGAAAGCAGAAAATACGCTTAAGTCTTATTTATATATATAATTTTCACAAACGTACAATATTGTTAAGAGCGTTAGTTTTTGTAGAGCTCTCTTTTTCCATCTTTCCTCTATACAGTAAAGCTGTAGAAGACACAATTAGCTAACCTAGCATACAACATACCTTCCTAATTAATATGGATATTGTCACACATTCCTCTTATTTTATACTGTTGTAAATAGAAAAAATTATGTACGGTAAATGTTTTGTACATTATAGGGAAAAATACAAAATATCCCCCAATTTTAATTCGATCCACCTCTGAATCGAATTTTTACATATTCTCACGCCACCACATATTGTCCTATTTGCTTCTTTTACTTGCCTTGCTTAATTAACTCTCGCTAATTAGCATTTTTTTGGAAGAAGTCAACTAGAACAACATATGGCGGTATGAGAAATATGCAAATCAAAGAACATTTTAGCAATATATGGGCCCTAGCAATTAGCTTTCTCGACTAAGAGTACTCCTTCAAACATCTTCTGCTGATCGTATTACTAAAACGAGGACGTTTAAAATGTTTGGGTGTTGAAAAAGTTTGACCCTACTTTTTATTTCTATTGTTTGTTAATAGATGGCGCTAATAGTACCCCCTCCCCTCCCTCTCCTCTCTTCTCCTCTGCTGTATGACAAATAGCACAAACATAAAAATCAAGATTTTGGAGAGCAAAACATAAAATTTGCATGCATCTGATGTCGAACCGGGAACTTTTATCTTTCGGGGAGTCAACATTATTTTTTTACTCAGTCGTCATATAACATGAACACACGCAAACATTCACATGTGCTTTTATTATTTTGTGTTCGGTAAGTACAAGTATATTCTTACATAAATTATTTGTTAATTTAATAAATTGTAAACTCAAAACCTGCTATACTAACACTCCTTCTGTATTTCATTAAACTATTGAAAGCGAATGTTGCGTGCATGCGGAAATAACACAGAAAAAAAAAAGCGGATGGAAGCAATTTAAAATCAGTAGAGCAAGGTCAGTATTACGAGAGCGTAAAAACACGTGCTTTCATTCAACTTCGAAAAATAAGAATGAATGTGTGCATACAGAACACATATGCTTTCTTTTCACAGTTGTAAAATCATATAAATTGTACATGAGGTAAGTTACGGGAAGGCTCTCTCTTTTATGCCTGTGTATATGTTGTACAATTAGGTACAAGTATTGTACAATTAGGTACAAATTGTTGTACAATTATTTTCCCCAGTTGTCCAGTTGGAGTTGGGGGCACAACACTGGTACTATTTGTAATCACAGTGCTAACTCATGTATTTTGTTTAATATTTTATTTCAAATTCACTGTCAGAAACTAGTGTTGCCAGTTCCTGGATGTAGGTTTACCTACTCTCAAAATATATACATTGTATACGCCAAGATGCTCAATAGTCTAGCAACACATCATGAAAAAACATGCCAAGAGAACCCAGTGGGTTTATAAGTCAGTGCTATATATAACTCCTATTTGTAGGTTAGCTTAGCCAGTGAAAGATCATATAGTAGATTTTTTGTAGAGTGGGTTGGTAACACCGACGAGCCTCAAATAATAATTTCAAGCCTCAAATAATAATTTCGAGCCTCAAAAAAGGAACATCCAATAGAGTTGCCAGATGTAAACAGAGGGCAATAAACCCCCCCCCCTCATAAAAAGCTACAGTAAAAACCCACAGTGTCGTCAACTCTGTGCCCCTCAAAATATACATCATAAAAAGCTACGATGAGCCCCACATGATGATTCGAGCCTCAGTGAAAAAACCCAGTAGGTTAACAACACTGTCAAACTACGGCAGTGTTACCAGATGTAAACAAAAAGCAATAAACCCCCCCTCATAAAAGGCTACAGTAAAAACCCACAGTGTCGCCAACTCTGTGCCCCTCAAAATATACATCATAAAAGGCTACGACGAGCCCCACGAGCCCCAAATGAAAATTCAGTACCGGGCCACTTGTACTACAACATTTTCAAAGACATTGTCGTACTTGTGTGCCGGGAAAGTGAATATGTGCAACCAAACTGTGCTCTGCCCCACCGAGCTCCAAATGATGGTTCGAGCTCCAAATGATGATTCAGTACCGGGCCACTAGGTCTACTCTAATGGGTTCTATTTGGTTTCGCTGCAGTACCGGAAGCTTTTTTCTCGCACAATTTAAATTCGGTCCAAGTTGCGTATTGTTTTCATTGCAAAAAGGTTCCTGGACCGAATTTAAATTGATCCAGAAAAAAAATGTTCCCGGACCGTATTTATATTCATTTTGAAAAGAGGTTCCTGGATCGAATTGGAATACATTATACATAAATAGGTTCCTTAAGGCCTAGAACCCATTTACACTTGATGATTTTTTATCCGAGACGGGAATTGAATTTATTTACAATTCCTGGAAATTAACAGCCCTGGGATTTTTAAGGATCCAGAAATCCATACATTTTTAATTTGTTCTATTTGGTTCCGTAAACCTTTTATCTCGCACAATTTAAATTAGATCCAAGTTGCGTTTTGTTTTCATTGAAAAATAGGTTCCTGGATCGTATTTAAATTGATCCAGAAAAAAATTGTCATTGACCGTATATAAATTGAGCCGGAAAAATGGTTCCTTGACCATATTTAAATCCACCCGGGGAAAAGGGTTCCTGAACCGTATTTAAATTGATCTGGAAAAAAGATTCCTGGACAGTATTTAAAAAACTATTATATAATAATAACTATTTTCCCCTCAGAATGCACAGGATATAAGCTTCATAATAACGAGAGCTATTACCGTTCCAGATTTATATGTGATAAAACTATCGTCATAACAAAATATTTCCCAGTATCCACATTGACTTTCATGAGCGGTTTTACTTGAAAGTTAATGATTTGCAACCAAACGTTCCTATTCCGACAAATATTAGAAATTTAGGATTAATTAGATTAATTCCTCTTAATGAATATGAAATAAATATTTCAGCAGCATTCCTCCATATACTAAAAATTTGAATATAATTATTGCAAATGTTTCAACAAAGCTAGAAGATTATAGGAAACAAGCACCAAAAACAAAGCCATTAAAATTTTAGCAGGAATATAAAATAGAGCATCGTTCCAAAATATGTTTAGAAATTGCAACATATTGACGCTGCTTTGATGAAATTGAATATAATGTAAATGAATATTTAGATTGTAAAATAAAGGAGTAATTAAATACGGATATTGTTTTTTGTGTAATGAAAAATAAGTGAAACTGTACTGAACCCTACAAATTTTAAATTTCATTATATGGCTATAGGATCATTAATTTGCATAAAATATAAAATTGCGTTACATTAACACAGAGATATTTAAAGAAAATATAATATGAAAAAAGTAAATTTAATATAAAATAATATGAATTAATAATGAAAACATTTAGGCTATAACTTGATTGAAATTCACAAAATTTCAGAAGATTGACTAATAGGTTCTATTTGCTCTGGCCGATGTTCGGAAACATGTCTCAACATATTGAAAGCGCAAACACTGAAGATCTGGTGCATTTTCGTAAACCTTACTTTGGGCACAGCTAGCACAAATTAGAGGGGAACTACAAGGAGTTAAACCAGATTCTTCTTGAATATAAGTTTTAACTACCATTCATGAGGCCTTAAGGGCACGAGGAACAGTTTTGACGTCCAGTCAGACGCGAGGACCCGAAACTGCTCCTTCTCCATCGACCTTTCCTAGCGGCGAGCTGGGGAGGGAGAGGTCTGTCCTTTGGATGGTTGTTGGAGGGAGAAAACGTATCATTCCAATGGCGTAGAAAAATACATCAGCGGGAAAAGAACAGGTTGAAGATTTTGTTTGTGTTAGGAAAAGTTAAAACTTCAATTTGATCAGTCGTAACTTGAAGTTGTTTGTCCATAAAGAATACATGGGAGTCTATAAATAATTATTCATCATTCATCATTTATCATTCATTCATAGTTTTACAGATCGTGTCGAACTTAAAAAACAACTTAAAAAACCGCTTCCACTTGTAAGATGGGGAGAAATTGATACTCTTTCACACTGTTTTGGGTGTGATATTGAATTAACTGCAAAACTGTCAGTTTTCGCCTTAAAGCTAGGTTTGAGCATTGAGTATGTTGTGAAGACGACCGAGATGCCCCGTGTCGTTGGAGGGACCTTCACAATTTGGTTCCCCACCAGCAAGTGGCAGTGTTGCCCAACCCGCCTCGGATTTGGTATTCCTGCCAGTGCGAATGGGGCTGCGAAGTGTCACCGAAACGCTGGGTGCTTCATTCGAGAAATAAATTGGATTTCCTGGAAACTGTGGATGTTAATTGCTTTGCGGTCACATCGTTAAGAGAAGGCATTGTAATTTCGCGACGGCAGCGCCGGGAAAAAAAAAGACGGCAAGACTTTCTGATTGGTCGGTGCCCCGGAGAGAAAAATAACTCCGCAAACGCACTGGAAAATTGCTCCAGATATGAGCAAGGTGAACGCGGAGAGGGGATGCAAAGAATGCCGCTCCGAAATTTATTGCGTTGCGAATTTCGCGAAATGGAGGAACGATGTTGTGTAGCTCAGGTTAACTGCGTTCGTCGAGTTTCAAATTGTGTGAAGTTGCTGACGCAGCTGTCCGTAATTATGCCGTGATTATTTGTTTCCAAGTCGGTGAGTGGCGACAGCGACGGGCTATGGACCTCGTATAGACACACACACACAGAGAGGGGGAGAGAGAAAATAGCTACTTGCCCTAGTGTCAGTTGCCTAAATTATCATATCACCTTGATTCTCAAAAGAATCTCACAGTTATTTCTATTTGACACATATTATCAACAGGTAAAATATCTCGTGCACTTTGCACCCTGCCATGAGGCATATATAGGGGGGATGTGGGGGTGGGGGTTGGGGCCCCACACATTCTATCGATCTCGGCCATGCTGAAGGTGATGTCATCAGAACAACGCTCCTGCCGCCAATACCCTCCAGGGTTGCCCAGGTATTCATAAAATATTTAAATCTTTTATTTTTTTTTTTTTTTTTTTTTTTTTTTACAAATTTGGGTTTCGCCTAGCTACCACTTGTTGTATTCTGCCATGCATACAACTTTGGAAAAATTACTTTGCTTCTAAATTTAACCTCTTTCCATTACTTTGGCACGTAACTGTTTACCAGAGTATCACGTTCATTGTCTTTAATGCATGTTTTCCTAGTGAAACCTTACATACACAAAATCAGTGTTTAGAAGTAATATTTACATTCTTTAGGGGTCATAACTGTGACTAACTAACTAACTAACTCTCTAGCCTTCTTAAACCCGAAGGTTCATAGCTGCAGCAACACAGGCCTTCCATCTGTTCCTATCCTGAGCAAGATCTATATACTCTTTTCCATCCCTACCGATTTCCTTGAGGTCCATCTCAACATTATCCCACCATCTTCGTCTTGGCCTTCCTACAGGTCTCTTACCATCAGGTTTCCCAACAAGAATCCTGTAAACTCCTCTTTCCTCTCCCATTCGTGCCTCATGGCATGCCCACCTAAGTTTTCTTGATTTAATCATTCTAATGATATCTGGACATGAATACAAATTATGTACTTCTAAATTATGTAACATTCTCCTCATCACTTTTACGCCCAAATATTTTCCTAAGGATCTTATTTTCAAATATTCTCAATTTATGTTCCTCTTTCAATGTAAGGGACCAAGTTTCGCATCCATATAATATTACAGACAAAGTTACTGTTTTGTATATTTTAACTTTTAGTTTCTTAGATATTAAACGAGACGACAATAATTTATGAAGAGAAAAGTAACATGCATTTCCTGAATTAAGCCTACACCACACCACCATGTCTATATTTCAATTTTTTTAAATCATTTTTTTTTCACCAATTTGGGGTTCGCCTAGCTACCAAGTGATGTATTCTGCCATGCATACAACTTTGGAAAAACTACTTTGCTTCTAAATTTATTAACTGTTTACCAGAGTCTGTAATGGATGTCTTCCTAGTGAAATCTTACATGCTCAAAAGCAGTGTTTGCAAGTAGGGTACTTTCTTTAGGGGTTATAACTGTAAATAGCTGCTTTTAAAATTAAGTGTCTGTAAATTAACGGAGAGATGCCAGGGATTTGCCCCCCCCCCCCCCAAAGAAAATTTTATCTCCCTCAAAGAAAATTGAATTGGAAGCATATTGTATAGGCTACTATTTTTTTTAACTATGTTAACAAACTTAATTGGAAAATCATTCGATCCATTAATGGTCGAGTAATCAAAGATTTACCTGCCGAAAAGTATGCAGCCTTGTGGATTAAAGGACACCATTCTGCAACTGATCAACCCTCGAGGTGGAATTGTTAGCACATCGCGCTACAACCCAGGGTTCCGGGTTCGAATCCTAGCCTGGGGATGGATGTTTGTGAGTGTCCATTCGTCAATTTCATCATGTCATCACTCATCCCCATCTTCGCAAATAAGCCAAAAGTGGCACAAAAGGCGAAGTAAAATAAAGCAACTCGATCAATCCACTTTAGTTTCCATGGCACAGTGATGATTAGGGATAGGATTTTGATGCAAATGCATCTTTTTTTGGTAAGGCAGAAACGTTGCATAAGTAGGTAGGAACGTGATTTACACGAAAGTGAATAAATTTGGATGCCTTTGTTAGGGCATGTTTTTGCATTTTTTGACCCTTCTTGGAGTAAAGGTCATTTTTTAAACTTTTTAAACCGTTTAAGTCCTTTTTCGGCCTTTAAAAGTCATATTATGCATTTTTCTACTTTTTGGTGAAAGAAGGGGAATTTTACATGCAAATGTAACTCTTTGAAGGAGAGAGGTTCCCGACTCTCGTCTCATTACCTTCAGCGCAGTTCAGAACGACTGTGTTTGAAGAAACAAAGAAATTCTGTGCAGTTTGTTGATACAAGCTGTAGTGTAACAATTCAGCTCAAACAATGTGATTTCCAGCTCTATCAGTAAATACATTGTCGCCAGACGGATTATTGTTAAAAAACAAGGGGTACAAAGTTTTGTGCTCTGTATCGGACATTTTGTCAGAATTTGCACTCTATGCAATTCAAAGTGACTTAACAGCAAAGTGATATTGTTCAATTGAAGTACGCTCCTCTTGCGTCAGTGGAAGTCCAAATTTTTCCATTGTACAAGGCTCTTTTGTCCGACAACCGACAATCATTCACTTTTGAAAATTTGAGTATGATTTTCGTTGTGTACTGCAACTCAGTACTTAAAGTGTAAAAGATGACAAAAAGTGAACTTTCTTACTTGTATTACCATACGCAATGAACATGTGATAGATACTGGAACATTAATTTGTAATTTGAATTTCTCTTGGTAGTTTATAGATTGGTTTCACTAATCTTTCAGAATTATTATGAAAAAATATAAATATGCTGACCAAGGCAGTAATTTATTTTATTAAAAACATAAACTAAACGTAACGTTTCAACCTTCTAGCAAGGTCTTCATCAGACTCTGTATCAAGTACAAAAGTCTGATGAAGACCTTGCTAGAAGGTTGAAACGTTACGTTTAGTTTATGTTTTTAATAAAATAAATTACTGCCTTGGTCAGCATATTTATATTTTTTCATAATCATGGAAACAAGGCTTAATGGTGTCAGAATTATTAGGTCATTTTTCTGAGTTTATAAGGTATTTTCTTGCTCGTATTAGGTCTTAAATGATATTTTGCATGTATTAAAGTGTTCACAAGAAACTTGTAGATACATTAAGTTTGAATTTGGGAATAGAAATTATCAGGTTTTCGATGTTACTAGTTCGATAGTTCTTTTTAGGTATGAGTTTGGGTTTTCTTAGAATGTAAATATAATGTTTTGAAATTGCATGTAAATTGTAACATACCCCATCGGTACGAGCAGAATCTGGTTAAGACTTGTCACAACTTGCTTCTAGATTTTGTTGAGAAAGAGGTTTTTACACAGAAATCGGCCGTGGCTCACCTCGGGGGAGGTGAATGAAAGGTCGGGGTAACATGAACAAAACCAGGTAATCTAGGAAGAAAGGGGTCTTTTGATTGTCATCTCTGAGAGGTGCAACACTGCTAAGGAGAGTCTGCTCGTACCGAACGGGGAAAGTTATCCCTTTTCCTGTAACCTGCCATTCTCAGTCAAAAGGTTTGGGACTTAAACATCTGTCATGTCATTTACAAGCTTATTAGTTGAGTTACCTCTCATCTGGCTTTTTTAGGGATATCGCAGCCAGCAAGTGTTGTAATTTAAGGATGAGCTACAACCCCATTGGTTCGATCCCCAGTTCCACAGGGTGGATCGTTACGTTGTAGAGGTACGGGGCATGATGTTGTGTACCCTGTGACGAAATGTTATTCTAAGATTTAATGACCTAGGTTAGATCCAAAGTTCTAGGTACTTCTAGAACAGCAAGGCAATACTTTAGTTTACTGATTGGTAACATGTATACAAATTTGCATACTTCCCAAAAATGAAATCACATAAACGCCACTGAGTGGGCACCCCCCCCCCAAAGCAAAAACTTAATTCGCACAGTGTGTAAATGTAACATAGTTGTAGAAATTTCAACGAAAAATATAGGCTGGACCATTACTCTACCAACTGAGCTATCGACCCAATATACTTAGTCTTTTGTAATTATCAACAGTTGCTTTTCGACACATAAATTGTTAACTTGAAGTTTTGAAACGTTGGGAAGAACTAAATTTGGTAACTAATTTTCGTGTGCCTTTTCTGGATGGGAATATTATTGTAGAATTGCCTAAGGGTTCGTTGCATGTTAAATCCAGAACATGCATTGCCATACTTTTCGAACAGCATAAAATTGAATTCAGTTACTTTTAAATGAGTACTTAGTTACTTTTTGGACCAAGTAACTGTAACTGAAATACTTTTAAAAGCTAACTTTCCGAACAAAAACAACATGTTTCGTCATAGCAAATAAATCCTCCAATACTGAATTTATCAAAGTAGCTTTAAGTAAGGAAGAGTCGATACAAGTACTCATATTTTTACGCACGACGTTGCAAACGGAAGTACCGAAATAGTAGCGATGTTTCTCCACAACTTTTCTGCATCTAAGTAGATTGATTGATTGATTGATTCAGTTTATTTTACTTCGTATTTTGTGCCACTTTTGGCTAATTTGCGAAGATGGGGATGAGTGATGACGTGATAAAATTGATGAATGGACACTCACAAACATCGATGTCCAGGCCAGGATTCGAACCCGGAACCCCTGGTTTCGTATCGCGATGTGGCAACAACTCCGCTACGGGGACAGGCAAGTAGAAAACGACATTTGAGAATCATGGAGACTTATTCGCGATGTGCATGCCGGGAGAAACTTAACCGTGAGCATTCGAGGTCGAAACGTGAGGTGCAGCCCCTCTCCCCCCCCTCCACCCTTCACTTTTCATGGAGCCTCCCACGATAAGCGCTGCGCAGTCACAGATACAGAATCTGCATCCATTAAAGGCTCGTAATCATTAAAAATGACTGATTTTCAGTCGTTAGCGCCGCGGCTCTCTTTTTTCTGGGAAGAGACAGAGATTCTAATGCGGGGGAAGAGAGAGGAGGGGGGGGGATATTTGGTCGGATCGCCCCAACGATTTTCTTAATGCATTTTCATCATTCGTCTCAACACGCCCACCCATCCGAAACGAAAGTTAAATTACCAACACCGATTTGTAAGCGGGCTCATTTAGCAGCATTAAAATTCCCCTCCCTAGTTTATTCCTTTCGCGAGATGCTTTCCCTGCGATCTAATAATTAGCTTTTAAAATGTTTATGATTATTCTAAGTATCACTTTAATCAGCAAACGGAAATCATTTTTATTGAAGACACGACAACAAGCGCAGATACATATGTGGAAATAAAAAGCAGTGACACGAAATCTGGAAGGAATGAATTTCTATTATATGGAAATGGAAAAGTCATATAAATATGCTCGTCTTCTCTTTCCATTTGAAGAATATAGGCGATAAATCTTATAGGGTAAAAGTTGATAATATTGTGATATTTTAAAGAAAAACACTATTTATTTTCAAAATAAATAAGAGAACACTAATTGGCAATGACACGAGACATGTACACAGCTTCACTAAGTAATGTCATTATCAAAGAAACACACTGCACAATTACATTAAATATTTTTCAATTAAAATATTTATGTCCACAGCATAGAGTAATATTGTGACAGTGATGGTAATATTGTGATACAGGATTGCTAATATTGTGATAACCCCAAACCCTGTATGTATTTCACATAATTAATCAATATAATAAACAAGAAACTTATGTAGTAATATTTTAAGTGTCTGATATAAAAGTTTTGGCAAAATTAACGTTCTCAATCACTGTCATCGCCCACAGACTCCTCACATTTCTTGCACATGAACTGTGGAGATTCTTCAATGTTGGCGCATGTTTCTTGGTACCATACAAAACATAATCCACATTGAATCCACTCAGCTCGATTTTTGAGATGTACATCCTTATTATAGGAGCCAGAACATTCACCACAAAACGTATCATCTGCTTTTCCCTTACTTGTAGAAGGTGCAGTCCCATTAGTTCGGTCGTCAGAAGTTTGATGGTCTTCATTGGTGGTTTTCCTTATTGATATTTACTAATTGATAAACCAAAACCAAGTTCCTGCACTTCAATGTGATATTGAACGAACTTAGTTTCTACTTCCTTCGATAACACGAATGGCCGCCCAAGTTTAGGAATGTCAATTTCCACATCTGATGAACTGTCAGAGGTATGCCGCTTTACGTGGAGCTTGAGAGTACACCACGGAATCCGACTCTTTTGAAGCCTTATATATTGTCCAATGGTGATGAATTATCACTTTTACGGCATCTTTAAGTTTACGGAGGTCATAATCACGAACCTTTCCTTCCTCCACTGCTCGATCTTCCAACACTGTCCTGTAAGAAAGAACGCCATGTTCAGAAGTTTCTAGGCACATGAATCATTGACAACGGAATTCTCACACACAAAAAATACGTCTAAATATGCAGTTAAAGCAAACGGAATTTCATTTTGATATTACATATAGCATCTAACCAGTTATTATTTCTCTTAAATACAACATTGTTGTATCAACTTACCTCTTTTCTTTGGTGTTGTGCATTTTCTTTGAACACTGGCTCCTGCACGCGTCCTTCTTGCGAGACACCATTATGCTCACTGCAGGTCCGCTTCTCGAGGAATGCAGGCAAGCAGAGAGAAAACTTCTTCTAGTTCGCTTATTGATACTGTTACAATTTTACACATCAACTATCACAATATTACTATAGTCACAATATTACCAACCTTTACCCTAAGTCTAATTCAGTGGCGTCGACTGGGGGGGGGGTTCAGTTGCCCCCCACACTTTTTGCCACTTTTGCCCCCGCACCATGCTAAACCTTATCTACTAAGGGAAAGTAAACCCTGACCCCCCCAGTGTTGGCACCTTCCCCCACCCCCCAGTTTTGGTCCGATTGGTCCCGAGTTCAAATCCCGGCCTAGTCATGGATGTTTGTAAGTGTTCATTCATCAATTTCATCATATCATCATTCATTCCCATCATCATATCATCATTAGCTAAAAGTGGCACAAAAAGCGAAGTAAAATAAAGCAAATGAATCAATCAATCAATGATCAGTCAAATTTTATCAATTTGCTGTTGTCGATGGCATTCAATAGCTCCGTTAGTGTAGTTTTATATGCTGTAACTGTACAAACGGAAAACGCGGTAAGTCCTGAGAAATGTGAAAGTTTAAAAATTAATTTTTCTCCTGTAAAAACAGGAGGTTTTCCCACGAACTCTTCATTTGAGAACTTGGGCACAAGCGATGGCCTTCGCTAAGAGCACTCAAAGGTCAACCTAACTTTCACGTTGTACACCCAAGAAAAATGCATATCTGCAGACTAGTCCTGGTGCCTGGACTCACAGTCAGTCTAATTCTCTGATGGGTTTGTGCAGTGGCGGCGATTCGATCCCAAAAACCGGGGAGGGCAAGGTGCCAAAACTGGGGGGGGGGGGTAAAGACAGTACATTTCCCTTCGTAGATAAGATTTATCATAGTGCGGGCCCAAAAGTGGCGAACACGGAGGGGCAATTGCCCTCCTCGACCGCCTTAATCGACCCCACTGGGTTTGTGCTGTGTTGTCTCATATTTTTGTGATTCTTCTTTCATCCATTGCATCGTATCAGTATTCATCCCCATTGCGGCAATTAGCCAAAAGTGGAAGACATGCGACGTTAAATAGACGTAACCAACCATTCAATGGGGCCTCCCCGTTGGTGAATTAGTAACGTCCTCGCCTTGTAATCAAGAGGTTCCTGGTTTGATACCCAGTGGAATCCCACTTTAAACTGTATGTCCAGTCCCGAGTAGCCTTTCGGTGCATAAAGTGAACTTAAAACAACAATTCTATGTGATTGTCCCGCCATCTATTTCATCTTATCACCTTTCAACCTCATCTTCGCGATTATCCAAAAGCTGTAGAAAATCGAAGCAAAATGAAACAAATCATTTGAGAAGTTTACTCCCCTTGAGCCTATTATTTCCTTCTTCACTTCATATTTTCTTTCTTCCTTTATTTCTTCCGTGTGGGCTGTGGAAATTGTGTTCTTTGTCGTCCCATTTCTTCCTGTCTCCCTCTAAGGTCTTCAGTGTTGCCAGTGTGGGTTTTCCGTTCATTCTTCCAAGTTAAATTTCATTGTTCGTTAATGTCGGTCAAAAAACGTGCAGCAAAAACGGGAAAAGGAGGAATATGAAGCATGTCTGATAGCCAGTGGCGTGCTCAAGGGGGGTTGCTGGGAGTCATGGCGCCCTTCTTGAGCATTTTTTCCGAACAAAATCAAAGGCAGGCAAAGTTGGCAAAATGAGGACAAACCACTAAAAGAATGTACGTTATTCCTCCTATCAAAAATCCTGGGCACGCCACTGCTGACATCAATACAGATAATGTTTTGTAGGGAGTGACTATTTGTAGCATTATGCATTAAACGAGCTTTGTTCGCAGTTCCTCATTGGACACCGACGCAAGGTCGTCCGCAGGATATTTTCGCAGGGGGGTAGAGTCATAGAAACTTTTTATTATTTTTATTATTACTGCTATTATTAATGTTATTATTATTGCTCTTGTTATTTGTTAGTATTATTATTATTATTAGTTACTGCTACTACTTTCATAAAATTCAAATTAAATTGAAAATACTTTGGCGTTGTACGAGTTCAGACTGAAATCTACTATTTAAATAGAAATTGGATTCCCAGCCTATCACTTCGTTGTTGAACAGTTCTTTTTCTTTTGTACTTTTTCACAATGCACAAATATCAATCAGAGTCAGATACCACTTAATCTTTTGTCCTTCATGGTACCTCTGATACATGTTTTTACGTACCGAATGGAACTGTAAGATAAATCTAATAATAATAATAGTTTCCTGTAACTCTCCCCCTTAAATCACAGAAAACAATATTTGTTGTTATAAAATCGCTAAAATTTCACCATTCGAATTACGATTGATTCTTTCCAGAAATCTCATGGGGGCAAGTGCCCCCCGTCCCTCTTCCCCTCCCTTACGCCGCCCTTGCACCCCCGTCTGCCCTATGAAATAAAGTGGCATATTCGAGTAGTGAGCATTCAGGTGTTGTTCAAGGTGCATCCATCCGTGAATGTAATTTTCGACTTGGAGAGAAACACATGAACTGTACGAACTGTTCACGTGAACCGTTCGCGAAAATTAACCAACTTCTCCGTCGCTCAGCGAGAAAACCCTTTTGCGGTGCGTTTGCGTGTCTTTGCAAATGGCGTGGCTTTCCCAGCGGGCGGACGGGAGAATGCCAACTTTTAATTGCTTCGGAAAGTTCTCCTGCGCATTAACAGAAAGTTCTGCAAAGAATTCCGGCCGGACATTTTTCAAACTCGAGGGAGCTGGCGGCAGAAGGAAAGTCTCGTTTCCAGGACGGAAAAAAAACTTTCACCTTGAATCCGGAGTATTTCTCCGGTAACTCTCTTAATTCATTCCGACAACGGAACCTATCGCGGAGACAATGCAGTCAGGAAAAGGAGTCATTTGTTACTTTCGGCAGAAAATAGCTTTTTCGACATCACTCAGGAACACTTTTTTTTCTTGCGCCGAAAAGAAACAGAATTTAATTGCTGGAGCGAGTGAAAACTGCACGCGAATAACACCGCCTCAGTTTTAATTAGAAATGCATTGATTAACGGTTCTTTGCTGAAGTAAGCGTTTAGCACAAAAACATTTGTGGAGCACAAAGTTTATCGGTCTAAAATGGAGTGGTTTTAGAGGGTTTTCTTCGATTGGGTGTTAAAATGATTGTTTCTTCGAATACAGCTCTTTCACATTGTATTTCTGTTTCCAGTGAGTATAAAATGTGAATTTCTGATGCTGGCGTGTTTCTTAAAATATGCAAAATTGAACTAAAATTGATTGAGTATATGCGGGAAAGAAATGTTTGTTTGGAATAATGAAAAACGTAGGATTTGGCGACCAAAGATTTGTTCCAAGAATCGACAAACAAACAGTTGCTTAACAAATTTGGGCACTCACAAAAGTGGTAGAAAAGCAACGTAAAATAAAAAAAATATGAAATCGCCTTATTTCTTCTCTCCCACGTGCCAATGGTTACATCTATAATTTCATTGATACATTCACACAAATAATAAAAGTAATAACTAATAGGAAAAGAAAAATAAACACAAAGAAACAAAAAAACTACACACACACAAATCTAAGCCTAAACAAAGACATACATCAACACACATACACACACACATGCGCGCGTCTCATTTTGGAAATATTCTGAAAATTAGGGAACGGATTTTAAGGTGCATAAGGTTTCCAAAATTATAGCTGTTTTCATACCGATAGTTTGAGATACGTATTTTAGGGCATGAAATCAAGTAAAATGAACACACTTTGTTGCACCTTTTCGTGAGATTAGGACAGTTATCCCGTTTTTATCCCCTCTTTGATGCTTCTGCACAGTTTTCCTTCCTCTTCTTTCATGTTTTGTTAAAAAATTGGGCAGAAAAATAAATTATTTTCACTCTTCTTGAGCAGCTACATAAAATCCTATGGTCTCATTTTGTAGAGCAGATCAAGAGCTATAAAATGGTATAATATAATCATTGCATCCCCAATAGTTCCCAAGATAATGTAGCAAAACCCGCGAAAGAAAACACGAACTTCAACAAAACCTACTCGGCAGAACCACCGTTCTCTATGCGGTCCGCGCGTATTATATAACCACAGTTCTCTCTGCGGTCCGCGCTCATTATGTACAGAAGGCGCAGAAAAAGAGAGTATTGAATAAAGGCACTTTATCAGCTCCTCTTTTTGCACCGTTTTGGAAACATTTTCAGAAACTTTTTTCCTTTCCCGAACATAAATTTGCACCTTGAAATCCTTTCCCTGCTGATAATATTGCCTTCTAGAGTGCATATCAGTGCCCTTTTCTGCAAGCTGATATGCATATTAGATTTAACTGGATGGGGCGCTTGATAGGAAGTATCTTACTTGGCTCTTAAAATTAATATTGAGGATGCATTTCGAATTTCGAGGGGCAGTTTTTTCCACAGACGAGCAGTGGACACCGTGAAGGATTTTCTTGTTTTGAATATTTATAACTAGGCAATCATGCAATTAGTCGGATATTACGTGGCAAAATATGAAGCAAAACGCTTGTAATTTTTGAAAATAGGAAGGTAGAATGTTGTATATTTCCACATAACTCATTACAACACCGGACAATAATATGCCGTAAACTTAAGTTTCAATTTTAACAAATATCCGTATAATTCTCTAAATACAAAATTGAGCATATTGTATCTACAAAATCCAAATGGCAACGGTAAGACGGTGAGTGCTTGTAGTAACTTTATGTGGTTATGAAATAAAAAATATGCTCATGGGCATTTAATACAATGTATAATATGGACAATACAGACATCATTGTACCTTGAAAATAACGTTCTCTAAATGTCCTCCTTCTGCTTGGATGCACTGTTCATGGCGCGCGTCACAACATCTCCTGTAGTGCCTCCCCGATGGTGCAGTGATAACGTCGGCACCTTGTATAATCGAGGGGTCCCGGTGGAGGCACATAGTGGTTCGGATCCCACTTTAAACTATAGGTCCAGTCACGATTAGCCTTACGGACTTAAAACACCAACTCAATCAGTCAATCAATGCTCCACATTGAGCTATTCTGCTTCTTCAGTCCTTTTCTGACAGCATACTTCAAAGGCTATTTAACTTTTATTTTGTGTACAAATTCAAAACTAAAATGCTAAATATCTAAAGCTAAAGCCTAAGGCTTCGGCCGATAAATATCGATACGAGCTTTGTGTTTCTGTTTAGAGCTATCGAGAGAGGTTGTTATAACCCTTTTGGTTACATGTTGCGAATTGAAAAAGTTTTATTGCTTTGCGAAATAACGTTTAGTCCCCTACTTAAGTCTTGTGTTTCCAGAGTACTAAAATGCTGCCTCCCCTGGATCAATAAGAAATGGGGGTTGCAGCAAGAAAACAAACATCCTCACTTCCATTAGGAGGTTTCTCCATCGCGGATGTCAATATCACGGTGGAAATTCCCTTTTCCTGGAAATCCACGGCTTTGCGGAAGGTGTCCCAGCCGTCGGTCCGTTTGGCTGCAGTTACAAGAAACGCGAGAAGGCCGCGAAGGTTCTGAGCTCCGTATTTCAACGCTAACGTTTAGATCCGACGAGGTAGGCGGGGGAGACAAAAGACAATCTATAAATTAGCCCCCACCTGTCCTCCGAGATCCTCCGGCATCGCGTGACCGATCCCCAAGGGCCCACTGAGCGCCCGGGAGGAAGAGAGGGGTCACATGCGGAGGAACATCTACCTAAAAGTCCTCATACGTGAAATGCTCTCCACCGAAACAGTAGTAAATAAAGGATTACAACGGACGAAATACGAAGACAAGTCCTTCTGACGTTTACTGCACTCCAGGGTGCCACGGAGAATGTAGTCTTCTATTGAGGACTTGCAGAAAGTCCTAAACAGGGGAACGCTGAAAGGTGAAATTTATGTTGGATGTAAACGCAAGTATCCCCGTGCTTCCCGGTCCGCGATTGGGGATCACGCTGGACAAGAGAGCAAGGCATCGCCTGTTTTCTTTTGAACAGCGGAAGAATGTGAAGCGATCAACGCAACGCTACAACTTCTTAAGTCTTGCCCTTTTTCTGTCGAGGACGGACCGGGGTTCGGAAAATTCGCTGGAATATAAGGGGCGGTGGAATAACATCGAAAGGGATTAAGCGCGAACGGAATAAATGCGACGGAATTGGCGCGAAAGAAGTTACAGCGGATTAATTCCGAAACCAAAATTTAAAACCGGAATAAGCGCGAAAGGAACAACAGCAATACAGATTAAGCGCGAAACGAAAATTGAACACAGGAATAAGCGCGAAAGGAAAACCCGCGAAACGGATTAAGCGCGAAACAAAAATTGAAAACCGGAATAAGCGCGAAAGGAACAACAGCAATACAGATTAAGCGCGAAACGAAAATTGAACACAGGAATAAGCGCGAAAGGAAAAACCGCGAAACGGATTAAGAGCGAAATCAAAATTGAAAACCGCAATAAGCGCGAAAGAAACAACCGCGAAACGGTTAAGCGCGAAAAATTCACATTCGCGCTTAATCCCTTTCGCGGTTGTTCTGGAGACACAATACAAACAGCCTTGAACATGAAATACCTACGTGATAGTATCAAAATACCTTGACATCAAAATGAACAAAGAATTCCCAGATCACTAACGTAGTTTGAAATTTTCTTCTTGCAACGTAACAATATTGCATAAATTTTGAGAAAAACTGTACACATGTTTTGGCAATGTACCATGGGCTATGGAGCCGCGGTGGTTTATTTGCCTCGGGAGACCCGGGTTCGATTCCCGGGGTGGATGATCTTAGGACGGAATTTTCCGGCTTTGTGCCAACATAAAGCGGGTTTGGAGCAACACATCACCTCCAGTAAGGCCGAGATCGATAAAAATGTGTGGAGCCCTACCTCCACATCCTCCTCAGGCCATGGTGCAAAGTACACCTTTACCTACAATGAACTCTAAAAATTGCCAAATAGCTGTTGAAATAAGAAAAATCATGCAGGTGTTATATCCAGTGAGGACTTCATGCGATTTTAAGAAGAAAAAAAAATCGGTGAGCTCTACTTTGATGTACCGTATAAGTCAGAATGACATGGTATCCTGAGGACTAAACGTGTTCCGTAAATGCCCGAATAAAGCGCGAGAGTTGAAAATACTGAAAAAACTAATTCGTACACACCCGTTCATTGTCTGCATGGAATTATGCGATTCGACAAGTGCAAGGTGTGAAGTTAAAGAAAGCAAAATTTGAGGCACCTGTCTACTTTTCGTTAGGCCGTGAAATTAAAATGAAGAAAAATGACACGCGAGACGGTGGGTGTGGGAAAGGAAGAAAAGCCGGCCTAACGAGATGACTTAATACACGAACAAAGAAGGGACCAAAAAAAGAAACAAAGCTCATTTGGAATCACGAATATGGACGGAACATCCCAAACACGTTCCTTGATCGATTCACACGGTTTGCTCTGTTTCAGCCTCGGGGATCGACACGCAAAGCCGGGGAAACATCTGATTACTGTAACGAGGCGATACGGTGCCAACTACCACGCTTCGAACTGTGGGAGGAGGTGCGAAATGGATATAATTTTCGGCTCTTTAATAAGAAAGCGACGGCGATAAGAAAGAGAAAGACAAAAGGAGCCCGAGGATAAGATCGCCGATGTCACGAGCGGAGTCACGTGAGGCGAGATTGAAACGAAAATGAGAGACCGGCTTCAAAGCCCGCGGCCGAGATGACAGCCGCTCTCTGCAACGATCTGTCAGGCCTGATCCATCTATCGCCGATGCTTCGTTCCCACGTGTAATTTGCATCCCCAAGTTAGAGCCCCGTCAATCTATGCTCCGGGATAAGGAGCGCCTCTTGAAATAGGTAATGACTGAGTCTTGACGTGAGCCATTCTGCGAATCATTTCTTCCCATGGCTACTGAAAGATTTCAAGCACCCGCACAAGCACAGTAAAACTGCAATCAAACAATGACGTCATAACTCTTTTCGACAACCGCGTAACAGGCTCTTATCTAGAATATGTTTCGAGGGGGGGGGGGGTTCCGAACCAAGTGACTCAGGAATAATAATAATAATAATAATAATAATAATGTTTATATTAAAATAATTATAAATCAAATTAATACCAATTACAATACATAAAAACATGTGAAAATTATATTAAAGAGGAAATAAAAAGTAGGCTTAATTCAGGAAATGCATGTTACTTCTCTCTTCATAAACTTTTGTCTTCTCGTATAATATCTAAGAAACTAAAAGTTAAAATATACAAATCAGTAATTTTGCCTGTAGTATTATTTTCAAGTCCTTAGGAAAATATTTGGACCTAAAAGGGATGAGGAGACAGGTGAGTGGAGAAGGTTACATAATTTAGAACTACATAATTTGTATTCATGTCCAGATATTATTAGAATTATTAAATCAAGAAGACTTAGGTGGGCAGGCCACGTGGCACGAATGGGAGAGGAAAGAGGAGTTTACAGGATTCTTGTTGGGAAACCTGATGGTAAGTGACCTGTAGGAAGGCCAAGACGAAGATGGAGGGACAACGTCGAGATGGACCTAAGGGAAATCGGTAGGGATGGAAAAGAGTATATAGATCTTGCTCAAGATAGGGACAGATGGAATGGCCTGTGTTGCTGCAGCTATGAACCTTCTTGTTTAAGAAGGCTAGAGAGTTAGTTAGTTAGTTAAATTAACATTATTATTATTACACCATTAGGTAAAAGGACTGTATAAGAATAGAGATATAAGAGTTCATATTCATTACGTAGCTTACCTGTAGTTAAGATCGGAATAATTTACATAAAAACAAGTGCGCTGGCAAATGAAATTAATGTTAAATAGATGAATAATTGAATATTTATCGAATAAAAAAAATGTTACATGTAGTTGGAGAAATGTAAGTTTCTGATTACAATTTTATGCATATTATTTTGAGTAGTAGTGTACATAGAAATCTTCTTTGTAATGTAATTGAAAGCCTTATGATCCCAATATAATCCTTTCGTTCTAAAAAGTTCAGAGGAAAATAATAACCATCGATTATGCAACAAATGCAAATATTTTCATTACTTAATATTTGTCCTTGGTGAGTCTTTCTGGGGGTCCGGACCCCACCCCCCATTAAATACGTCCTTCCTGTCCTTCAAAGCCGTATGATCCCAATATAATCCTTGTCTTTCAATAACTTCAGAGGAAATTACAAGATTTACTAAACGAGTATATTTTCATTATTTAATGTTCGTACTTAATAAATATTTCGGGTGTGTGTTGGGGAGAGACGTGTCCGGACCCCCTAAATACGTCCTTCGTGCCCTTAAAAGCCGTATGATTTCAATATAATCCTTGTCCTCCAATAAGTTCAGAGGAAGTTATACAACAACGAACGAAACGAATATATTTTTCATTATTTAATTTCAGTACTTGATAAATCTTTCGGGGGGTGTCCGGACTCCCTGGCCCTCCCTAAATACGTCATTGCAGCTTAACTACCCTCTTCCATAGTTGAAATCAATATGGTTACTTCCTTTCAAGAACATATGTGAAACCAAGTAGGAAGGTTGGGGTACCAATTAGCACGTGGTGTCTTGAAGGCATACAAGCAACCTTGGAACCAGGCTTTGAAGAAACGTGAAGTGCAGATATTTCAGAGTAACAGGGCAGTATATATATTTCTGGATCAGATACAAGAATCTGTATGTTCTGAAAAGGAATCCAGTCGAGCAGATTGTGATCTAAGTTTCAAAACTTTTGTGTCTTCAGTTCCAGAATTCCTCGTACTTGGAAATAGATAAAACATGAATTAACATTTAAGAAGTGGTTAAATGACACGTACGAGGCAACAAGGAGAAGGAATTTTTCATTTCTGTCTTAGAAATCGAAACAAATTAAAAAGAGTTCCACAACAAGTTTCCTTAAATTGTATGTTAAGGTCGAATCAACACGGAACTGGGTTGCCAGTTATTTGGCGCTGAACTGGCTACCTGCCCGGGTGTGATGGCTGCCTGGCTGACTGCTTGACTGGTTTGGAGGAATAGGACATGTTCTAATTGCCACTGGCTTTCCTCGACTGAATTCTGTGGAACAGCCAATGAGAGCAAAGTTTGGCCATATGAAGAAAATCTGTGAGTTTGCAAGGAGCGTTTTTGTCTGTGGTTTCCGAGTGCTAGCTGTTTTTATTATGGTTACTCTGTTTCTCGATAAAGGAAAAAGTATAGAGATGACGTACAGTGCATTCGTGTTCAGTTCATTAATATTTAGGTATTTATGCAAAGCGGTGAGATGTGTACGTGACAAATATGATTAGCTGAAAATGAAAATCCTTATTATTACAAGTGTAATAATAAACGTTTGACTTTTTTTTTTGTGAATGAATCCTGCGAATCTCATGTATGAATAATGCAAACCCGAGTTCATCAAAAAGCTTGTTCGGGGTACGCATTGATTACCATATTTTTTTCAAGCCAATCTCTAGTCCATACTTTTCTTCTTTAATTTTAAATAAAAGCACAAAGCAATAATTCTCCTACAACATTCATCAAATTGCTCGTCCATCTTTACAGATTGTCTGCTCTGCGCAATGTCTTATGGGAACAAAAGTCGATCGGCAAGTACGGTGACAAGTATAGTGTGAGGGGAAAACTAGCAAATGGGTAGCCAGTCCAGCAACAACTAGGGCATTCCTACTGGAAATCCAGTTCCGTGTGATGCGGGCTTAGGTAGTTCTTGAGAAGTAACTCTACTAGTTAGGAGAGTTTTATTCAGCTGCCAGTCACCACCACGTTCACCATTCACTTAGAAGCTCACCTCGCTACAAGGTTCAAAGTCTGCATTGCATCTGTCTGAAAACAACTGAGGTGTATTGTGAAGTGCACTCACACTGTTCCATTCTAGTATCTGCCCATTGATGGCATCTGCACGGAACAGGGACACCCTTTATAGCCTGATTTTTTGTTATGGAACAAAATGGCAGTTTGAAACATTTATATGTTTGGCAGGATTGACAACAAGAAATAATCTGGCATTGTAATAATACTAATTACAACTAATGGGACCTGAACGTCCGGACAGGCCACTGACGTTTTGTGTATGAACAGAGAAATGATGTATATCATATGGTGCTTACTTATGAAATATATACTCCCTTCAACACACATGCAAAATATCTACACCCTACACCTTACACATTTTAGCATATACTTCTCAGAAGACAAATACATAAATTAAACGACAAAGGAGCAAGAGAGAGTAAATAAAATGAGTCATCACTGTTGACCACCCAACAGTGGCGTGCTCTGGATTTTGGTAAGAAGTTAAGTTATACATATATAATTTTATTATTATTAGCCTGCCCTTATTTTCCGTCTATTCCCCATTTCTGACGGTCTTTTTAAAAAAATACTAGGCCAAAGGGCAGGGGGGAGGGCTATCATTACCCCCGCCAACACCCCCTTGGGCACGTCACTACCTTGTACGTACTCGTATTCATCTCAATGGTGTCTCTACATCAGAGATATTTTCTGCCAGTCACCCATCAATATCCTCAACACCGAAAGGAGCTGTCTAGAACATTGGGGTGTGCAAGGAGGGGGGTTGGTGGGAGTCATAGCCCCCATTTGGCCCAGTATTCGTAAATAAACAACGTCAAATTTAGGAAGAATGGCAAAATGAGGGCTGGCTGCTAAGAAAAAGTGTATATACCACCAGTTTTGAAAATCTTTGGGCACGCCACTAGTTTAGAAGTACGGAAAATATATTAATATTTTTTTCGAGCAAAGTAGGCACCAGAAGCCTGTCGGGACTGCACAGTCCCTAGTGATGTTTTGCTCATAAAACAACTTTCCGATCATATTTGGTCAAAATTATTTTATCACCATAATTATGTGAACTAAGAATAAGTTATAAATATTCTGGGGTACTTACAGTTATCCTAATATCTAATTTTCATAAATCTAAAACCACTGCACTTTTATGAGGTCAATATGGCTGCATTCCTGACGCATATACTTCCAGCAGCCCCTGCCGTCTGTTGTGAGTTGTAAACACTACACATAGCATAGCGTCGTCGCCTTGTAATCAAGGGGTCCTGGGTTCGATACCCGGTGGAGCCACAAGTGGTTCTGATCCCACTTTAAACTGTAGGTCCAGTCCTGATTAGCCTTACTGTGTATAAAGTGGACTTAAAACACCAAATCAATCAATCAATCACTACACATAACAGGGACAAACAAGTCCCGCCGAGACAGAAACCAAATATGTCTTGTAGCAAGCGTATGTAGGATGTGGGACTTTAAAGTCCCGTCAGTCGATAAAGGGTTTTAATTAAGATGAACGCCTACTGAGACGCGCCATCCCAAACCTCCGAGTGGAAAATTCCATGTGCCTTTCCGAGGGTATAGAGCGAACACAAGGAAATGAACTTTAGGCGAAAAGTCTCCGCGCAACTTCCCTTTCTTCCGTTCAACTCTGGCCATAAGGAAGCATGCTCCACTCTGCCCCTCCCCTCCATGCGGGAGTGCGGTGCAAAGGAGTCGCGGGTCTGCGCAGGCTTTTTTGCTTCTGGTTCCACTATAGTCCGCCCGTGTACCGTGCCGCCACGCTCCGAACCACGCCGCCGAGCGAAGCATTTTCCTTGCTCGGCTTGACGCTTGCCGGAGTTAAACGAAGAGATGCGGAATTACACGAGAGGGTATTTGGAGACGCGGCCAACGGAAATTTTGCACCCTAGACACCTGCAGACGTCTGGCACGGAAATTCCCACTTCGGTTCCGTGCGTTTCCCTGTAGTGGGCATTACACCATTTAATTCCAATAGAAGCAGACAACAGAAGTTCTGTTACCGCGTTTCTCCCCTTCTCAGTGGGCGATATGCTTTATCGAAACGAATGACGGGATGCCAGTCAACTAACCTTTCACACATCATTCTGGTCAGGCAGAGATTCTGAGCTTTCTGTCACTCTTGATGAACAAAGTACCTTTCCTCTACCATAACACATCTCATTTTCATCGATGTTTCATTGGGATGTGCAAAGTTTATGAAAGATGATAACAAATGCCTTCCAGTTCTGTTTCGTTGGAACTAGGAGAACGAGAAGGGACGACAGATGAAACCCATCATTAGGAGAAGGACTCTGTAATCTATTCAGTGTGTAAACTGATCGTGACTAATTTGCCATTTTATGGATGCGAGGCGCGGCGATTAGCCATGCCTTTATAAGGAGGAAGGTGTTAATTGCGGGCTGCGCGGTCTCCGGCCCCGACAAAGCCGCGAGTCTGAACATTTCACGTCCAGAATTTCGGAAAGTACAACACGCACGCAAATGCAATCAGCATCTCCTGCCCAACACCTGTTTCACTTCTTTGACCGTTCGTCAAGTGCACCCACAAATGAATATTTGTGCTGCAACAATGATTTATTTGATTCAATGTTTTTTATTTACATTGCAATAATTTGTGATAGATGTAATTTTTCAATCTCCACACGACGACAATAAGTTTAGTAATTAAATTGACTAAATAGATTTGTTATCCTTCTCAAAAATGTAAATAAAATATGAAAATATATTGCATTCATAATGTCTTTTTGATTCAATTGTTTTAAGGCCATTTTATGCACATATAGGCTAAACGGGACTAAATCTGCAGTTTAAAATGGGATCCGAACCACTGTGCAATGTGTATCGAACCCGGGATTCCATGATTACCGCTACGTCATCGGGAATGCCATTTGAATTATTTAACTTCGTTTCTACATCTATTGAGGTTAATTGTGATTACAAAAACTAGTTGTAATAACATTGAATAAATGAAACAACACTCGAAGGGACACAAATGATCTGCCTGGACGCGAAAGGTGTAACACGCGGCAGTCGATCTGGCAAATAAAAGATAAAAAGCTTTCTGATAACATTTGGTTTTCAGATCATTCATTTAATATCTTAAGAATCGTTGCCATGTTTTTTATTTCTTTACTGTGTATTTTGTCTGTATGGATATTTAGATATTTTATATAATTTCCTAATTCAGGATTATACTTTCTTCAGTGAAATACAGGGTGGCTCAAAAGGACGGTAAATTTTGAAACGGAGGTTTAGAGAAGAGAATGAATATTTGCAAGAGATTTAATCATGGAAATGAATAGTGCAGAGAATCCCATTACATAATTACATACCGCTTAAAAGATGGGTGGGGTTATGTCTTGAAGACAACGTCCAGAAAATGTCCGCAGGAATCTGCGCAATTCCTCAGTTGCATTGCATGTCTAGTCGCGATGATCCGTGAGGAAATCGCCCAGATTCAAATGGAAATGTTACGTCGAGCTATGCAGGATGTCCCTTGGCGACTGCAGGAATGTTTGTGGAGAAATGGTCATCTTCTGGACTCCGCCTATAAGACCCATCCATCTTTTCAGCGGTGTGAAATTATGTAATGGCTTCCTCTGCACTATTCATTTCCATCATTAAATCTCTTGCAACTATACCTCCGTTTCAAAAGTTCCCGTCTTTTTGAGTCACCCGATATAATTTTGTTTTAAAAAATAGATTAGAATTTCTGCCGAGCATTAAGACGGTTCCCTTCAGGTGGAGTTCTTCGCAGGAAACACTTCCTGCTCTTGTAAGCAAATCACGGTTGGTCCTGCCCCGTGGCAAACGACTCCTGGAGGATACACGCGGCAGATCAACACAGGCCTCTCTAATTGAAAGAGGAACAAGGGACAGCCCGTTCCATCCTGCGTTTTGCAACAAACGCGTTGGTGCGTTCTTTTTGTTTCGCTTTCACACGTTTCATAATCACCGTCGCCTTTCGGAGCCAATTACCCGTTCGATTCATCAAGGTGCGAATCGTTTGTATTTAAACAGTTAGATCGATCCTCCCGTTCCCTTCCCCAGTGTTAAATACAAGTTCAGTGGCTTCGGCTAAACAAGGAAAAAAGAGTCAAGTGTGAGCAGTGGGGACAGGGCAAGAATAATATTTGGAATTGAACTTCTTCCTCCTTTGCTTAAATGTAACGGAGAGCGTGGTTGATAAGACAATAGCTAAGTTGCCACAACCATACGGTTACATTCACCATGTCTCAAAACACGGTGAGTGTTTCGGCCGCACATGGAAAAACTTCTATACTTAAGGACACATATCTTCACTGTGAAAAGTTGGCTGGTGAGATGACAATCAAAATCCGCTGGCATCTAACCACAGTAAAATAAATGGCCATGACTAGGGCTTGGAAGTTGAAGACCTAACAATCCGAAAAATGACGTGTAGAATGGCCTTAATTTTTTTTAAAAAAAGAATGACCTCAAGATCTCAAAAAATGGCCTAAAAATAATTTTTGCTCTTAAAATGAAAGCTTGATTTTTCATAAATTACAAGAGCATAATTGAATAATTTGATAATATCTGTTGTTTGGTGGCTTAAACTATCGAAGCAAAGGGAAAAATCAATTAAGTGCTAATTTAGTTTTCTACATTATTACTTCTAACTAACTAACTCTCTAGCCTTCTTGAACCCGATGATTCATGGCTGAAGCAACACAGGTCTTCCATCTGTCCCTATCCTGGGCAAGATCTATCTACTCTTTCCATCCCTACCAATCTCCTTTAGGTCCATCTCCATCTTTGTCTTGGTCTTCTTATTCCTAGTCCAGGGACCTCCCAAAGTAGTCCCCGCTCGGAGATCTGAATGGGAGACTATTTTACCTCCGGAACATTTTACCTTGTGAATATCCATGGCCTCATATTGCTGATTCTTGACATGTCTTTTTACAGTGCAGAGTTGTCAGCTCTACGCCTAACCCCTAATATGAATGGATGACCGTACCTGTCGTTGGTCAGCGGATCCCTCGGATCATACCCATACCTCACTTCTGCCAATTGTGGGACTCTCATAGAGCCATGACATGACAGCTCTGTAGATCCCAACAGAGCAAAATATTGACCATTTCACTTTGTTGGTTGACTAACTGCAATGAACAAGCCACTGAGCGCTGGGGTCGTCACATCCCTACGCCTACACATTATTACTTCAAGGTTACATAAAATAATTGACAAGGGTTTTTTTTTTTGCAGCAGCAGCAGATGGCAGGAGGTAGATACATACCAAATGCAATGATATGAGATGTCCTAGATCAGGAGACTCTACATGATTTCATGGTGAGGGCAAGATGAGCACAACCGCACCTTCCAAACCTAACGAACAACATGATTGTACAAGCCAACCCCAGACGTCATGTGTTCAAGCTTCCTCGTTTGTAGGATTGCCACGTCGTTGCAGTCGACGCAACCTTATTTCGCCACCGTATGGTATTGCAACCGTCGTCGTCGATGTCATTGCGTCAACGCCGTCTTTCCTTATGAAGACATTCAGAAAGAAAGAAACGAATCCGCCGGAAAGAACGAAAATGGTAACAATCAAGGCAGTTGTGGGAAGGACATGTAGAGATGCTAGTAATTTAACCCAACATGCCATTTACAAATATCCTGACAAAAGGACTGACACTCACTAACAGACAAAAAACAACATGATAACACTTGGTCTACGAACTCTTACGCCATTCCTATATTAAGGCCGAATCAGACGAAACTGGTTTTCCAGTAGGAATGCCCTAGTTGACGCTGAACTGGCTACATGACCGGAAATGATGGCTGCCAACCTGGCTGCTTGACTGGTTTTGACCGTGTTCTAAGTTCAACTGGTTTCGTCTGCTGGATTCTGTAGAACAGCCAATCAGAGCCAAGTTTGGTCATGTGAATAATCTGTGAGTTTACCAAAGGATTTTTTTTGGTCTGTGGTTTCCGAGTGTTGGTTGTTTTTGTTTGCTTCTCGATAAAAGAAAAACAGAAATGATGTGCATTCGGGTGCAGTTCATTAATATTTTGGTATTTATTCAAACCTATGAGATTTGTACGTGACAAATATGATTAGCCGATAATGAAAATCCTTATTATTACAACTGTATTAAATGTTTGACATAATTAAGCCCTGCGTCAGGTCAACCTTGCAGCAGGTTTTAGCATATGTAGATCCAAACGTGCGCGCAAGAACATAGTTCCACTGAGACGGGTTCTATTCCGACACAACTGCATACTTGCAAGAAAACAGTTATTTAATTTGTAATATACAGACAAAATAGTACATCCATTAGCAGGTATGGACTTAATTGGTTGCAATCACTGTGCAGACGAACTTAGAACCGCAGATTCGCCAACTCGAATCTGTATTGCGTTGAAGAGACATTGAAACTTTAGAGCGAGTCGAGCGAGACTGAATGCGTTGCAGAGCGCGTGAAATCGCTGATACCAGTGTTGCACCTCCCACTATTTTAACCCTATGTTTATTGTAGAGCGGCGAGAATGGCTGAATCTCCTGTTCAGCGCGCGGTTTTACCCGAATGTTATTTTGGGCTTCATCCGAAAGGAAATGTTCTTCAAAGTCAAGCAAGTTGTTTTAAATGCATAATCCTCCTTGCGGCAACAAGATCAAAGTAAAACAGGGCGTGAGGTGATTTGCCGTCAATGTGCACACGAATTGTATCACGGGTGTTGAATGATTTGCGGTTTGAGTTTAGCAAGAGGAAACGATTGTTTGTTGTTTGACGACAAAAGAATCTCCGCGGTATTAAAATATATCGCAGTGAGAAGAAACATGTTTATTATTTGGACGAGACGTCCTTCAACTCGGTGAGTGGGGGAAGGGGGAATAAACCATGGATGGATACCACCATGCAAAACCACCGCCAGGGCTGAAGAAACCGACGATGAGGGGAAGGGGGAGGCTTATTGTTTCACCCACTGGCGGCAATGAAAGCTTTGTTGAAGGCGCATATTTACTGTTCCGCGCAAAGAAAGGGAAGGGTGATTATCAGCAACAAATAGACAGACCAAGATTTGAATCCTGGTTTAGTGAAGTGATTCATAAATTGAAACCAGAGTAATAGCGACAGACAATGCACCTGATTGTATATATCACCAATAACAAATCATGCTTTTTTGGTGGTACAACTTGAAGTGCGTGTGTCTTACAGTAACGGATGTATTGCGAACGAAGCAACCAAGTTTTTGATAAATCTATTTCTTTCTAAACCAAAAACAATAATTTGTCATTAAATTCAAGAGGGGCCTATCGTTGTTTACTTTTATCTTTGTTTATTTTTATTTTTGCGTGCTCGAAATATACACACATGCTCTCATGTTTAGAAGTTGTTTCGCTCTTATATTAATGACACATTTATTAAATAATATATGCGCAGAAAGTACTTTTAAAATGTTATGTTTCAGGAGACAAAGAGAAGCAAAAATACAATCCACTTGACATGCATGCGGGTTTTGATGTGTTGTGCGGTTGGCAATACTGTAGATTTTCTCAGTGTCTCCGATGTAAGCAGCTCGGCGGTTGAGGAAAGACTGGCACGGAAGATTCTGAGCTCAGTTCTCGCGCGGATTGATACATAAAACCTGCTGCAAGGTTAACCTGACGCTTGGCTTAGTTGAACATTTTTTTTTATGAATGAATCCTGCGAATCCCATGCATGAATATGCATACCCGAGTTCATTAAAAAGCTTGTTATAGTGTAGGAGGCCTTAGAAAGAGCGTTTCGCGGGCTAACAGCAGACGTCGCTCGCACACTATTGCCGATACTCTCGCGTCGTCTGCTCCTCAGCCGAACAAACAGGCCGAGTTTTGGCACTTTGCGCCTAAGGGTTTTTTGAAACCCAATCGCCGCCACTGTATGGGAACAAAAGTATTCCGACAAGTGCAGTAACAAATATCGTGTGAGGCGAAAACTAGCAGATGGGTAGCCAGTTCAGCGCCAAACTAGGACATTCCTAATGGAAATCCAGTTCCGTGTGATTCGTCCTTTAGGCGTGGTGGTTGAAATGGCGCCCCAAGGCCCAACGTAAGACGAGAGTATCACAGGGTGCCGCAGGGGACAGGGATTCCTGATAATGGGTTTTTGATGGACACATGTGTTGCATCTGCCACTCTTTGTCCCTTTTAGTTCCAGGTAATTACGTCATTCACTTTTTGTGTTGCATTAGCTCCCAAATGGCGCACGGAAGGCAAAGAGAGAATTGAAATTTCACCAACAACGACAGAACTTGGTTGCCTGCATTCTATCGATTTTCGATATCGTGAACGTATATTTTTTTAAACATTGCGTTTTGCAACAATGCCTGTAGGGAAACCCTTAATGGTGCTTGTGACCGAGGAGGACTTTCTGTCGCTTTTGCCATTTGAGTTGACATTTTCTATTATACTATTATATTTCTATTATACTACTATTTTCTATTACTATTTTCTACTATATTTGCATATATTTGCTTGGTTTAAATGTCTTTTTTAGGTGTAAACAGGCTTATTAGGTCTTCAAGAACAATTTACAGACACTTACAAAAATACATTAAACATGTATCGCTCACTCATTGTAAGGCTGAGATTTCCAAACCCAAACTTCGTGTTTGTGAGCCCTTAGTGTTTCAAAATTTTTTCGAGGCGCCCAAGTGAGAATATAGGCCTATCTAACGTTTGCAACGCTCAGTTAGTGTGGTTAGGCACTTGCTCGAAATTAAAAGAATATATATACACACGTGTTTCAAATTCAGAAACATTTTACACATAAAATGTACTAAATAAACACATATTTGGAACACTCATATCATTGACTAACAAGTAATGCCACTTCAGTGAAAATTTTGAAATGTTTCAAGGTGCACAATTTGGGAACCGCTGTTGTAAGGGATATTTCAGACATAAGTAACAAGTCACAAGACATAAGCGATACTTGTCATTTGCAATGAAAGCAACCTTTCCCACCGGAGTGACACGACAAACTGAAATCATGGTAGTCAGGAGGAGGGGGGGGGGTCGAATAGGTTCGCGACCCCCTCTCCTGGAAAATATCATCGTTTATTTCAAGTTACAAAAAAAAAAACACATAAAGCTTATTAATTATATTGTTAATATCCCGTTAGTATCCTCCAGGAAGGACTCGTTTGCCACGGCCCGGCCCCCGTGGCGGAGTGGTTAGCACATCGCGCTTCGACGCAAGGGGTCCCGGGTTCGAATCCTGGCTTGGGTATGGACGTTTGTGATGTCTATTCATCAATTTCTTCATATCATCACTCATCCCCATCTTCGCAAATTAGCCCAAAATGGTACAAGAACCGAAGTAAAATGAATCCAATCAAATTGTTTGCCATGGGGTAGAACCAACCGTGATTTTCTTAGAGTAGGAAGTGTTTTGCTGCGAAGAACTCACCTGAAGAGAGCCTCTTAATGCTCGGCAGAAATTTTAATCCATTTTCAAACCAAAATTATATTTGTTGCAGAAAGTATAATCCTGAATTTAGGAAATTATATGAAATATCCATGTAGATAAAATACACAGTAAGTAAATAGAAAATATGGCTATAGTTGTTAAGAATTTAACAAGGAAACATGAGAAAATTACTGCAGTATTTCGAAACACCATTCAAGAATACAATTATTGTTCACGATAGTCCTAATTCTCAAATTACAATAATTATACAATTTAGCATTTATAGCATGTGTATTTACACAGCTTGTGTTCAAATAGCTCAGCGTAAAATAACAGTTGACTTTTTTCACAGCCAAACTAAGCAATATGCAAATCGCGGCGATAGCAGTACGCCGTTCACTGATCGAATGTGTAGCGGCAGAAGGCTGAATTATCCATTTACTCTGTTTACGCTCTGTGGCTGAATCGCATTCCGAGAACCGAGAATCAAAAACCCTGGAAGGAGATTAGACTTTTAGATTAAGCGGAACGAAGATGCCCCGGTTCTTTCATCTTGCCGCTTTCGGAGACGGAAGAAAGGTGAAAATGCAACTAAGTGAATATTTTATCGGGTTACATTTCATTTCGCGAGCCAAAAAAATCTAACCCTTTTCTCTTGCCGTGAAGAAAATTGCTTGAAAATACGTTGGCTTAATGAAATGAGACTCTCCCCCCATAATTCTGCTATTCATTCCGCCAGTGGATCCAACGGTGTCAATTTACAATTCCGGAAGGAAATTGAACGAAATTAGGATAATGCGGCTGATTTTCGTAAATCTATTCTCTCAAGCTCACGCATTTGCATAATTGGAATATTGGTAAATTACTTGCTTCCTTCTACGCACCGGAATTGCTAGATCATTTCCTTTCAGTCATTTCCTTCTGCTTTTAAACATTTATAAAGCTGCGTGGAGAAACAGATAGATAAAAACAATTGTCGATGTTAAATTAAACGTTGAAACAAATTGCAAAAATAATTTAAGGTGTACGCCTATAAACAAAAGTATCCCTTTTCATTGATTGATTGAGTTGTTTTAAGTCCACTTTATGTACAGAAAGGCTAATCGGGACTGTATCTACAGTTTAAAGTGGAATTCAGCAGGTATCGAATCCGAGACTCCTTGATTACAAGGCGACGACGCTACAACTGCTCCATCGGGGGGGGGGGGGGGGGCTTTTCAACTCCACATTATCACTAGGAGGTTAGTAGTGCTACTTCACAAAAATAATCTAGATAGTAGAGGGAGATTACTTCCGTAACATCCTTGCAGTTATGCATTTGAAGCTTCGGAACGAGTCACAACTCTCGAAGCAGCCAATTAACAAGCGAGCCGCAGACGTCATCTCAACCCAGAACTTATCGCTAAGCCCATTGCTCAGGTTCTACACGCCCACTGGGCTCGCTAGACAGACTCGCGCAGTCCGCTGGAGATGTTCCGAAAGTAATTCGACTCTACGAGAATGTTTTTCATACAATGATAGATTTTTTCGAAAACTGCATTGTTGCATTAATTGTTAGGCATTACGTCTGATACTGGTAGTTTATATCACACATTACTCAACGAAATCCTGATTGTTAGATAAAAGAAAACATATACTATATTGCGCTCCAAAAAGCAGTACGTCACAGATAGCAATAAAGGACTATTATATAGCTTTGCGTGCAGTGGCGTCGATTGGGTGCCAAAACTGGGTGTGGGGGGACAAGGGAAGTTTACCTTCTCTTGATAGACAGGCTTAGCATTAACAGGCCAAAATTTGTAGAGGGAGAGTAACTGCTCCCTTTGCCCTACCCCCTAATCGCCGAAACTGCTTGCGTGAATGTTAGTGATGCTGTTTGTTCATTAGCAATGCTCGGATAGTTATGCACTAAAAAACGCAAGATATGCATGCAAATGCACTAAAAAAGTGTAAAATATGCACTTTAAAAACACATTTAATTTATAAATGCTGTATATTACAAGCTATGAAAGATTACATGTCAGGCAATGAATATGCATTATTCTGAATGATCATTCGCTACACAGATTTTATTCAATTAATATGATTCTGCGTTAAATGAAACACAATACATTACAGATCAAGAGCTAAACATATCGGGTTTCGCTCGCAGGAATTAACCTACAAGCGATAAGAAATTTGTACGCGGTGTTGCCAGCTTAGTCGATTGTTCAGGTGGGAATGACGTACTTGCCACATTTCATACAATCCAGGAAAAAGGAAAGAAGAAAGAGAAAAGATAAAGAAAAGAGAAGAGAAACGAGGAGAAGAAAAATAACTACAATATATGCTTGGTGTTGGTTGTGGGTACAAAAATATGCACATCAACTTATTTTCATACAAATATGCACCTGCATATGAAATATGCATTTTTAGTTAAAAATCCTTAAATATACATTTGCATATGTAATATGCAAAATGCATAATTATCCGAGCCCTATTCATTACCTATGTATATATCATGTTAATTAGATATTGCCTAATTTTTATTACTAAACATTATGTTTCTACTAACGAAGGTCTAAAATTAAATGGTGTGACTCAGTTGTTAGCATCTGCAGATGATGTAGACTTATTAGGAGATGATATAAATACAATTAAGAATAATGCTAAAATATTTTTCAGAACTGCTGATAGGTTTGGAAGTTAACAAAGACAAAACTAAATATATGCTTACAGGCCGAAACCAAGTGGTAGGTAATAATCAAAATCTAATTATTGATAACAATTCGTTTGAATCAGTTTCCAAATTCAAATACTTAGGAGTAATATTAACAAGTGAAAATTATATTAAAGAGGAAATAAAAAGTAGTCTTAATTCAGGAAATGCATGTTACTTCTCTCTTCATAAACTTTTGTCTTCTCCTTTAATATCTAAGAAACTAAAAGTTAAAATATACAAAACAGTAATTTTGCCTGTAGTATTATATGGGTGTGAAACGTGGTCCCTTACATTGAAAGAGGAACATAAATTGAGATTATTTGAAAATAAGATTCTTAGGAAAATATTTGGACCTAAAAGGGATGAGGAGACAGGTGTGTGGAGAAGGTTACATAATTTAGAACTACATAATTTGTATTCATGTCCAGATATTATTAGAATGATTAAATCAAGAAGACTTAGGTGGCAGGCCATGTGGCACGAATGGGAGAGGAAAGAGGAGATTACAGGATTCTTGTTGGGAAACCTGATGGTAAGAGACTTGTAGGAAGGCCAAGCGATGATGGAGGGACAACGTTGGGATGGACCTAAAGGAAATCGGTAGGGATGGAGTAGAATATATAGATCTTGCTCAAGATAGGGAAAGATGGAAGGCCTGTGTTGCTGCAGTTATGAAGCTTCGGGTTCAAGAAGGCTAGAGAGTTAGTTAGTTAAACATTATGTTTCTACAGAGCTCCTCTTCTCTTGTGCCTCACTTTCAGTTGACATGGAGGGATGGATTTATGTCTCATTTCAACTTAATTTCATAATAAAGATATTTAAACAATATAGCATACTAACAAAGAAGGACTGCTCTAATATACATTCAAGCTCTACAATAAGCTCATAGAAATGCTGGTTTTTTTAAGAGTCCTTTTCCGAATTAAATATGTTATTAAAAGTACGTGAAACAGTAAATAGGAATGTTACCAGAAGTGGAAACTCTTCTGTTAGATATGATAGACTGTCTATTTCAAAGAGTGAGACCATACCTCAGTACGACTCTAGGAGTTCCGTGTTCGAATCCCGGTCTGGGGATGAGTGTTATTTGTGAGTGTCCTTGCATTAATTTCATCATATCATCACTCACCCTCATCTTCGCGATTAGCCAAAAGTGGCAGAAATGCGAAGTAAAATATTTAATCACAGAGTGAGGTAGGGAAGTTAATTTTCTCTTTTGGTTAGTAGTGGAAAATTCATTTCTACTTCACGAAAGTGATCTACTAGGCCATGTCTTATATCTTCAGCATCCCATGCAATGGCTGTTTTGTAAGTGGAGATGTACATGAGTGAGAGCGTGTGAGGACATCGCTGTGTGTGTCTGAGGTAGAGATAGTGAGAGAATGAGGAAGACAAACGTGTCTTCCCGTTTCGCCGAACCATCCAGAGGTGCATTATATGAGATTTCTCGCCGCAACCGAATTGCGCACACTTTAGATCCAGGATTTCGCACAAGTAGTGTACTTTTGTGACTCCCACCCCAACTCTGATTTCTTGACCAAACGACCACAAAAAGTTGAAAAACTCACTTTCTCTCCCTGTTCCGTGCCTCATTTATTACGCTGACGACGTTTCACGGGCGCAAAAAGGCAGTGATGAGTGAAAGATGAGCTCTCATCCTCTCATCCTCTCATCCTCTCATCCTCTCATCCTCTCATCCTCTCATCTTCTCATCTTCTCATCTTCTCATCTTCTCATCTTCTCATCTTCTCATCCTCCAAAATGTTTGTAGATCGTGACCTTTGTAAACCTCTCTCTCGAGAACGATGTGCCACACACACACACACACACATACACACATACACTTATTTTCTCTCCACGTTCCGCGCCTCATTTATTGCGCTGGTGATGTTTCAGGGCGCAGAAAAGCAGTGATGAGTGAAAGATGAGCTCTCATCTTCTCATCTTCTTATTCTCTTATTTTTGAAGGACCAAATGTTTGTAGATCGTGACTTTTGTAAACCTCTCTCTCGGGAACGATGTGGCACACACATACACACGCGCGCGCGTGTATTATTTTCTCTCCCTGTTCCGCGCCTCATTTATTGCGCTGACGATGTTTTACGGGCGCAGAAAAGCAGTGATGAGTGAAAGATGAGCTCTCATCCTCTCATCCTCTCATCCTCTCATCCTCTCATCTTCTTATTCTCTCCACCTTCAGAACATTGTCGTCAACATTAGAGATGAAGTTGGAGTGCTGGAATCAACGGGAACAAATGTTTGTAGATCGTGACCTTTGTAAACCTCTCTCTCGGGAACGATGTGGCACACACATACACACGCGCGCGCGTGCGCGTATGCTTTTTATTATTTCCGTATTGTAACACAAACAAACAAACAAAATAATAATTGTTGTTTTTTAGGATTCCTGTCCTCCATAACCCCGCCAGGAGTGCGTGGTGCCCAACCAAAAAAGTAAAGGTTTACAAATAGGAATTGGCAACACTGACTAGTCGCTTCACAAATCTTTTGTTTTTTAAAAAAAATTGCCATATGATATTTCAGAGGCGAGGCTAACCTACAAATAGGAGTTGACAACGTAGCCTTCTAAGATGATAAGTATGCGGTAAAATGAAGAAGAAGAATTAATGACGCTAACCGGCGGTGCAGTGTTAATGCTTTCTCTTCTTCTTCTCTTTTTTTTTGTATTTTCTAGCATACTGATTTATTGCATGCTAACCAAACCTCTTGGGAGGTGGGCCACGGGTCCTCCACATGTATGTATGTATGAAATGCGATTTGGGGGAGGCCAAATTTTAAATTTACAGCTTAATTAATCTGCATGCATGCTTAATGTTTGATTTTTTTGTTTCTAGTTCGACATGAGATACACACAATTTTATTTTTTGAAGTACAGTTAATATTACCTAGGTTAATCTGTGACATACAACTAGCGATCGACACGACCACCTGACACACAGACACAGAGAGAGTGAGCAAATTTAAAGTGTGATCTATCGTGAATTAAACTAAGCTTTTTCACCCACCCACATATAGCCTTACAGGTGACTCAAAAGCAGAAATTGGTCATAGCGTGACAGGACGATCTATCGTGAACTAAACTAACCTCCCCTACTCATACATACACACTATGTCTTACAATAAGTAAGGCTGCTATATCACATGTAAGGGCTGACGGTTGCCAACACATACAAGATCTATTGCAAATTTTATTAACCTACGACATAAGCCATGGACACACACACACCAAGCCTTCCAGATAGGCTATAAGCAACTCACCTCTTGCAATTGTATAACGGGGGAAATTAACCTACAGCTAGCAACACTGTTTGAGCTGCTTTCGACGAGTAGTGTTACCAAACTTATTTTTTTTGCAAATAGGCTCTACAGCTAGAGGCTTGAAACATATACCCTACCAGAGTATGCCAACTTACCTCATGTAAAAATATTACCTAGTACGGGTTAAGCTGTGACATACAACTAGCGAACGACACGACCACCTGGCACACAGACAGAGAGAGTGTGATACAGCTTATACGCAGTTTTTCCTACACACGTACTGGGTTTAAAAGATAACTTGCAACAACCATTTCACTCACCTCCTATCATATAATAAAATTACCACAGGTTTTTGATACTTGCTGCCAGAACATGGTGGTTTTAGACTGGAAATTCAGCCCGATTATTCTATTTGTGCAAGAGAAAAATGATGATGCCTGCATTTGGAATATATAATTCTTCTTACGGTATTTTGCGTGCCCCCAGTAACCTTGCTTTCGATTCACGGAAGCTATGACGTGTATTTCCTGTTTCGCGAACATGCGAGAACCTTTCACAATGTTGCATCAGATAATATATTGCAAGAGCGAGTTGGTTGTGTATATAAATCTAGTCTTGGGGAATGGACATGAATATAATGTCAAAATTATTGCATAACTTAAAAAGAATATTTATTGCACTGCGCTTTCTAGCAAAGGTAAATGTGGAATGCCCCGGCCCCTCAGAGATTCGAATACTGTTAGTTAAACAGCAAGCATTGTCATATGGACTGACGATTATTATTTTTTTAAAAAAACAGACCTCGTAGTAAGTTATAACCTGAGCTGTCTTGCAAGTCTCTCGAGTTTGATATCTGGTGAAGGAATATGATGCCACTATAAACTGTACACAAGATATACCCAGTCCCTGGCATGAGATGGACGAGGACCTATACAGTTGTACAATGGTTGTTTTTTTTTTTTTATTAAAGCATAGCGCTTATTTACATGTCAGCGCAACATGCATGCAAAGAAGGGAGGGAGACCATAACGGATAATTCTTATTTCGATTTCAATATTTTTGCTAATCACGCTATCTAGACGAACACTGGAAGATGGGCAAAAGCGAGGGAAAGAGAGAAATGTTACCTTTTGCCCCTCTGCCCGTGTGTGATATACTAGTTTTACATGCATACGGCTGTATCGTGAAGCGAGGCCGAAAATAATTTTTGAAAGCAGTCTCGAGCATCTTCGCGTTCAGCCAACAAGAGAAATAAAATATTACACATGGGTGTGGGGCGCAACAGCCACAGTACGGTAATGTGCATGGATGTTAAAACTTTTGGGTTTTTCTGAATAGACATACATATCAGTTTTGCAGTCTCCAGATGGGACCGGAGCTTACTTTTTATTTGGACAAGGGAGTTCAGATCAACTATAATTTTTGTTTACATCAAAATGAAACAAAGGATTTTACTCCACTGCTTACTTATTCAATATTTTTATTATTGTAAAGAATGGGGCGGTGTGTCTTATTGTATATAGTCTTCCAACAACCACCTCGGGGGCGTAAATTTATGTTTCTGGATGTATGCAAAATGCACTTAACTTCTGTTGTGAAGTTTGTTTTGCTGTTGTGATTAAATACTAAACCAAAATCTCACTACATAATTTTGAATTATATTTGTTAAAATCGATCTATATTATATCATCGCTATAGGTGGTCCATGTTATGCGCAGGAGAATTTTTAAAAAATGTCTTGTTTCTCGAACCTGTGGCCTGTAGATTTGCTTTGTTGGCAAACAGAAACAGAAAAATGGCACCATGTTATTCTATACTGATATACTGATAGTCAACAACTATGTCGAAAAGCAATGATGGGGGGACTTGTCTGTGTTGGGTCTTATTAACAACTTCACAGCTGTACCTGCACAACTCATCGACAACAAATCAACAATGTTAGGAAATGTGAGCATGGCCCCGAGAATACAATTTAAAATCACTGATGTGATATGAACCCCCTTCACTTGTGTGTATTTGAATATGCGAACATGAGGTATTTTGAATAATCGAGGCGGACAATCACAAAAACAGCTTGCAACAGTATGGAGAGTTCAAACTTCAGACGATTTTTGTTAATCTACGAAAAGCCAAGGGGCGAACGGAGATTACTACGAAAATTGTAACGCGAGGCTATTTTGGCTAATGGCAACGATGAGGATGAATAATGGTTGTTTTGATGAAATTGAAAAAGTGGGGCACGTCTGCTTCGAAGTGCATTACACCAACAACTACAATTGTCCCTCTTCCCCACACGAGGCGATTAACAGAGGTGTATTTTTGCCGGTCTACGACTCTGAGGGCTCAAGTTACAATGTTTACCTATAGCTGTACATATTTAAAAATGACCTGAGCAATTAAATGTTACAATACCGATCCTGATTTTTGTCGGATGACGTAGGTTGCAATCCCACCCCCGATGGGGTATAGACTTAAATGTTTCCATAACATGAAATACTGTTAATGGAAATCTGTCGTTTCTAATGTAAAAATCATATAACAAGAAAAAGAAGAAAATAAATGTTGCGAGCAAATACGGAGCCTCAACCCAAACACATAAATAATCAGACAAGATGTCAACGGTGCGTTCATAACTAACAAGTGATTATTCAAAAATTGAAATGGTGCAGGGGGAAACAACCAACTAACTAACTAGGCTTCTTAAACCCGAGGACAGCAAATACAAGCCTATTCTGATCTGAGAAAGATCTCTATCCACTTTTTTTCCATCCCAACCGATTTTTTTAGGTCTATTCAACCCCTCATGGTACACGAGCTCCCACTGCCCTGATGGTGGAGGAAGCGAATCTATTTGGACATGAAAGAGCATTATGTGTGGGAGACTATAATTTATACATGTGGTTGCTTGGATGCTTACAGAGGATGCCATAGCTCGTGCGATTGAGGCATTTTATTAAGCACATATTTTGATGAGTGTAAAGAATTAAATAAGTCACAAGGGGCTGAGGCATGGTTCGAATTTCTCGATCTAGGTATGGATGCAGACAGACACGAAGTTTTGTGTGTGGACACAAATGATAATGGAAAAATGCCGTTCACCCCGATAGCATAGTGGTAATGTTGTTCTTGCCTCGTTTCCATCGACAACATAGTGGTTACACTGTCCAATATTAAGAAGTTCTCAAAATTATTCAATCATTTTCTCTCTTCTTCTTCTATCATCTCGGTAACCAAAAAAAAAAGGTTTTCTCAAACGTTTAGACGACTACGAAAACGTTGAAATGTAAAATATTGTTGCATTGTAATCAAAAAAGAATTCGTTGAATATGCCTAACCTAAAATAAAATTCAAGAATTAATAGGGTTAAATATTTGCCACTCTGAAATGGCGACGGCTATCATAATATTATTTTCAGCAGGATAATAATGACAATATTATATATATTAAGGATTAGGCCCGAGGGATTCTTATTCACTACACTCGTTTCTAACCTGTCCACACTGGAAACCGAAAACACAAGTACGAGACACTAACTTGGGAGAGGACATGCAAAAACTCTGCGGGGGCTCATCTTAAAAACTTCAGTAGATGTTTGTCATGGAACTCCCTCCTTAAATTCGATTCGAAAGGCACAAATATTCCGGTTCTTGAATAAGAAGCGCGTATGCCTTCGGAAAGAGAGAAGAAGAAATAAATAAATCAACTCATGCATATTCTTCATGTACGTACGCTTGGTGACAAGAAACAGTATTTTTTTTTCTCTTCAAGAAATTGTTTTCAACTTTTTGCTAGGTGACCCAACAGGAGTGGACGAAATAGCTTATTCATTCAAACTGGAAGCTTGCTTTTTTTTTCAACAATGGAAAACACATTATTTCCAGTGAAATATCGACTCAACTACCTAGAATGGCTACCACGGGCTTGGTGACTGAATACTAAAAAACTATCGAGCGACTTACTTCACAGCAGTGTCACTTAGTTTCAACAAGAACAGTTCAAGGCTTCCCGGGTGTCCTGCAAGGTTCGGCATTTATTTTTTTTTAATAGCAAGCAGATGAACTGGCCTTACAATATGAAGACCCCTCTCACTGTGTCGGTTGCAGTTATTTTCTGGTAATTATGTCTTGCCGATGGCGTTGTCGCTTTGTAATCATACTTAGGAGTTATTTTCTTTTTATTTTGCCTTTCGCGACATGTTCGACTAATCGTGACAATACGTTTCAACTTTTCTGCATAAACGTTGATCATCGTTTATCTTGTCCGCATCGATTAATCTTCTTATGTTTTTTTTTTGTTTTTTCGTCGCGTCCATCTCTTCTGTTATCACAATCGAGACTTCTAGATTATTATTTTTTCTCCCTGCAATTTTAGAAATGTAATTTTTCATGATCATCCAGCGAACGCCTGAGACATTTCAGCAAAATGTCGATTATTCAATGGATGTTGTAAGGTTCCATGTTTTTTTTTTCACTATCTCTTGTTTGGTCGATTTTGAATTTGGGAGTTATTTTTTTTATTTTGCCTTTCGCGACATGTTCGACTAATCGTGACAATACGTTTCAACCTTTCTACATAAACGTTGAAACGTTTCAACGAACAAACGTTTGTTCGTTGAAACGTTTCAACGTTTATGTAGAAAGGTTGAAACGTATTGTCACGATTAGTCGAACATGTCGCGAAAGGCAAAATAAAAAAAATAACTCCCAAATTCAAAATCGACCAAACAAGAGATAGTGAAAAAAAAAACATGGAACCTTACAACATCCATTGAATAATCGACATTTTGCTGAAATGTCTCAGGCGTTCGCTGGATGATCATGAAAAATTACATTTCTAAAATTGCAGGGAGAAAAAATAATAATCTAGAAGTCTCGATTGTGATAACAGAAGAGATGGACGCGACGAAAAAACAAAAAAAAAACATAAGAAGATTAATCGATGCGGACAAGATAAACGATGATCAACGTTTATGCAGAAAAGTTGAAACGTATTGTCACGATTAGTCGAACATGTCGCGAAAGGCAAAATAAAAAGAAAATAACTCCTAAGTATGATTACAAAGCGACAACGCCATCGGCAAGACATAATTACCAGAAAATAACTGCAACCGACACAGTGAGAGGGGTCTTCATATTGTAAGGCCAGTTCATCTGCTTGCTATTAAAAAAAATAAATGCCGAACCTTGCAGGACACCCGGGAAGCCTTGAACTGTTCTTGTTGAAACTAAGTGACACTGCTGTGAAGTAAGTCGCTCGATAGTTTTTTAGTATTCAGTCACCAAGCCCGTGGTAGCCATTCTAGGTAGTTGAGTCGATATTTCACTGGAAATAATGTGTTTTCCATTGTTGAAAAAAAAGCAAGCTTCCAGTTTGAATGAATAAGCTATTTCGTCCACTCCTGTTGGGTCACCTAGCAAAAAGTTGAAAACAATTTCTTGAAGAGAAAAAAAAATACTGTTTCTTGTCACCAAGCGTACGTACATGAAGAATATGCATGAGTTGATTTATTTATTTCTTCTTCTCTCTTTCCGAAGGCATACGCGCTTCTTATTCAAGAACCGGAATATTTGTGCCTTTCGAATCGAATTTAAGGAGGGAGTTCCATGACAAACATCTACTGAAGTTTTTAAGATGAGCCCCCGCAGAGTTTTTGCATGTCCTCTCCCAAGTTAGTGTCTCGTACTTGTGTTTTCGGTTTCCAGTGTGGACAGGTTAGAAACGAGTGTAGTGAATAAGAATCCCTCGGGCCTAATCCTTAATATATATAATATTGTCATTATTATCCTGCTGAAAATAATATTATGATAGCCGTCGCCATTTCAGAGTGGCAAATATTTAACTCTATTAATTCTTGAATTTTATTTTAGGTTAGGCATATTCAACGAATTCTTTTTTGATTACAATGCAACAATATTTTACATTTCAACGTTTTCGTAGTCGTCTAAACGTTTGAGAAAACCTTTTTTTTTTGGTTACCGAGATGATAGAAGAAGAAGAGAGAAAATGATTGAATAATTTTGAGAACTTCTTAATATTGGACAGTGAGTGTAACCACTATGTTGTCGATGGAAACGAGGCAAGAACAACATTACCACTATGCTATCGGGGTGAACGGCATTTTTCCATTATCATTTGTGTCCACACACAAAACTTCGTGTCTGTCTGCATCCATACCTAGATCGAGAAATTCGAACCATGCCTCAGCCCCCTTGTGACTTATTTAATTCTTTACACTCATCAAAATATGTGCTTAATAAAATGCCTCAATCGCACGAGCTATGGCATCCTCTGTAAGCATCCAAGCAACCACATGTATAAATTATAGTCTCCCACACATAATGCTCTTTCATGTCCAAATAGATTCGCTTCCTCCACCATCAGGGCAGTGGGAGCTCGTGTACCATGAGGGGTTGAATAGACCTAAAAAAAATCGGTTGGGATGGAAAAAAATAGATAGAGATCTTTCTCAGATCAGAATAGGCTTGTATTTGCTGTCCTCGGGTTTAAGAAGCCTAGTTAGTTAGTTGGTTGTTTCCCCCTGCACCATTTCAATTTTTGAATAATCACTTGTTAGTTATGAACGCACCGTTGACATCTTGTCTGATTATTTATGTGTTTGGGTTGAGGCTCCGTATTTGCTCGCAACATTTATTTTCTTCTTTTTCTTGTTATATGATTTTTACATTAGAAACAACAGATTTCCATTAACAGTATTTCATGTTATGGAAACATTTAAGTCTATACGCCATCGGGGGTGGGATTGCAACCTACGTCATCCGACAAAAAATCAGGATCGGTATTGTAACATTTAATTGCTCAGGTCATTTTTAAATATGTACAGCTATAGGTAAACATTGTAACTTGAGCCCTCAGAGTCGTAGACCGGCAAAAGTACACCTCTGTTAATCGCCTCGTGTGGGGAAGAGGGACAATTGTAGTTGTTGGTGTAATGCACTTCGAAGCAGACGTGCCCCACTTTTTCAATTTCATCAAAACAACCATTATTCATCCTCATCGTTGCCATTAGCCAAAATAGCCTCGCGTTACAATTTTCGTAGTAATCTCCGTTCGCCCCTTGGCTTTTCGTAGATTAACAAAAATCGTCTGAAGTTTGAACTCTCCATACTGTTGCAAGCTGTTTTTGTGATTGTCCGCCTCGATTATTCAAAATGCATCATGTTCGCATATTCAAATACACACAAGTGAAGGGGGTTCATATCACATCAGTGATTTTAAATTGTATTCTCGGGGCCATGCACACATTTCCTAACATTGTTGATTTGTTGTCGATGAGTTGTGCAGGTACAGCTGTGAAGTTGTTAATAAGACCCAACACAAACAAGTCCCCCCATCATTGCTTTTCGACATAGTTGTTGACTATCAGTATATCAGTATAGAATAACATGGTGCCATTTTTCTGTTTCTGTTTGCCAACAAAACAAATCTACAGGCCACAGGTTCGAGAAACAAAACATTTTTTAAAAATTCTCCTGCGCATAACATGGACCACCTATAGCGATGATATAATATAGATCGATTTTAACAAATATAATTCAAAATTATGTAGTGAGATTTTGGTTTAGTATTTAATCACAACAGCAAAACAAACTTCACAACAGAAGTTAAGTGCATTTTGCATACATGCAGAAACATAAATTTACGCCCCCGAGGTGGTTGTTGGAAGACTATATACAATAAGACACACCGCCCCATTCTTTACAATAATAAAAATATTGAATAAGTATGCAGTGGAGTAAAATCCTTTGTTTCATTTTGATGTAAACAAAAATTATAGTTGATCTGAACCCCCCTGTCCAAATAAAAAATAAGCTCCGGTCCCATCTGGAGACTGCAAAACTGATATGTATGTCTATTCAGAAAAACCCAAAAGTTTTAACATCCATGCACATTACCGTACTGTGGCTGTTGCGCCCCACACCCATGTGTAATATTTTATTTCTCTTGTTGGCTGAACGCGAAGATGCTCGAGACTGCTTTCAAAAATTATTTTCGGCCTCGCTTCACGATACAGCCGTATGCATGTAAAACTAGTATATCACACACAGGCAGAGGGGCAAAAAATAACATTTCTCTCTTTCCCTCGCTTTTGTCCATCTTCCAGTGTTCGTCTAGATAGCGTGACTAGCAAAAATATTAAAATCGAAATAAGAATTATCCGTTATGGTCTCCCTCCCTTCTTTGCATGCATGTTGCGCTGACATGTAAATAAGCGCTATGTTTTAATAAAAAAACAACCATTATACAACTGTATAGGTCCTCGTCCATCTCATGCCAGGGACTGGGTATATCTTGTGTACAGTTTATAGTGGCATCATATTCCTTCACCAGATATCAAACTCGAGAGACTTGCAAGACAGCTCAGGTTATAACTTACTACGAGGTCTGTTTTTTTTAAAAAATAATAATCGTCAGTCCATATGACAATGCTTGCTGTTTAACTAACAGTATTCGAATCTCTGAGGGGCCGGGGCATTCCACATTTACCTTTGCTAGAAAGCGCAGTGCAATAAATATTCTTTTTAAGTTATGCAATAATTTTGACATTATATTCATGTCCATTCCCCAAGACTAGATTTATATACACAACCAACTCGCTCTTGCAATATATTATCTGATGCAACATTGTGAAAAGTTCTCGCATGTTCGCAAAACAGGAAATACACGTCATAGCTTCCGTGAATCGAAAGCAAGGTTACTGGGGACACGCAAAATACCGTAAGAAGAATTATATATTCCAAATGCAGGCATCATCATTTTTCTCTTGCACAAATAAAATAATCGGGCTAAATTTCCAGTCTAAAACCACCATGTTCTGGCAGCAAGTATCAAAAACCTGTGGTAATTTTATTATATAATAGGAGGTGAGTGAAATGGTTGTTGCAAGTTATCTTTTAAACCCAGTACGTGTGTAGGAAAAACTGCGTATAAGCTGTATCACACTCTCTCTGTCTGTGTGTCAGGTGGTCGTGTCGTTCGCTAGTTGTATGTCACGGCTTAACCCGTACTAGGTAATATTTTTACATGAGGTAAGTTGGCATACTCTGGTAGGGTATATGTTTCAAGCCTCTAGCTGTAGAGCCTATTTGCAAAAAAAATAATTTTGGTAACACTACTCGTCGAAAGCAGCTCAAACAGTGTTGCTAGCTGTAGGTTAATTTTCCCCGTTATACAATTGCAAGAAGTGAGTTGCTTATAGCCTATCTGGAAGGCTTGGTGTGTGTGTGTCCATGGCTTATGTCGTAGGTTAATAAAGTTTGCAATAGATCTTGTATGTGTTGGCAACCGTCAGCCCTTACATGTGATATAGCAGCCTTACTTATTGTAAGACATAGTGTGTATGTATGAGTGGGGGAGGTTAGTTTAGTTCACGATAGATCGACCTGTCACGCTATGACCAATTTCTGCTTTTGAGTCACCTGTAAGGCTATATGTGGGTAGGTGAAAAAGCTTAGTTTAATTCACGATAGATCACACTTTAAATTTGCTCACTCTCTCTGTGTCTGTGTGTCAGGTGGTCGTGTCGATCGCTAGTTGTATGTCACAGATTAACCTAGGTAATATTAACTGTACTTCAAAAAATAAAATTGTGTGTATCTCATGTCGAACTAGAAACAAAAAAAATCAAACATTAAGCATGCATGCAGATTAATTAAGCTGTAAATTTAAAATTTGGCCTCCCCCAAATCGCATTTCATACATACATACATGTAGAGGACCCGTGACCCACCTCCCAAGAGGTTTGGTTAGCATGCAATAGATCAGTATGCTAGAAAATACAGAAAAAAAAAAGCATTAACACTGCACCGCCGGTTAGCATCATTAATTCTTCTTCTTCATTTTACTGCATACTTATCATCTTAGAAGGCTACGCTGTCAACTCCTATTTGTAGGTTAGCCTCGCCTCTGAAATATCATATGGCAATTTTTTTTAAAAAAACAAAAAATTTGTGAAGCAATCAGATGCTGTCGAAACATCAAAAACACATACACACACACTAGAAAAAAACATGCAACTTTATTTGTAACACACACATACATTCTCCATCTTCATCAAGAAAATATTATAATAAACATAATTATTTTTATCTATATCTCACAATAAAATTCTATATCCAAAAATATCACAACATCAAATAACACTAGAGTCGTTAGTACACGTTGCATGCATTACGGAGGTCCTCTGTAGGGTTTCATAGAAGTTTGGGGGGAAAAAAAAACACGTGAAACTCTACAGAGGTGCGGTAATCTATAACCGCAGCCATTAGAAAACTTTTACATTTTTGGTTGGGCACCACGCACCCTGGCGAGGTTATAGAGGCCAGGCATCCTAAAAACAACAATTATTATTTTGTTTGTTTGTTTGTGTTACAATACACATGCGCGCGTGCGTGCGTGCGTGTGCGTGTGTGTGTGTGTGCGCGGCACGTCGTTCCCCCGAGAGAGAGAGGTTTACAAAAGTCGCGATATACAAACATTGGCCCCCGGGAGTTGGAAAATTACGATATGGCGCATTCGTTCATTACTGTTCCCAGCTATAAGTTTTTCTCTCTCTCTAGCCC
>NW_028143675.1:0-56000 GCF_977018435.1 Lepisma saccharinum
TAGCGTTCCCACCATGACTTTGATATCGAATCGTGGTGTCCAGAAAGCAGGAAACATTCCTCTGGCACGTTGGAACGAAACGCGCAACATATATGAAATACACGAAGACGAAGATCTTACCGTTTTCGACGTGAGTGCCGGCGATAAGCTGATCATTCAAAACACGAGCGAAGTGCCACCCTCTTTGAATCCCATCACGCTTGTGCTTCTCTTGAAACGTAATCTCTAAAAAAAATGTCTAGGCAAGCCATCGTCGAAGAATTGCATAAACCTGCACGCCGCAACTACGAACGTTTGGCTGTGGTAACCAAGGGCATCGACGACCTCTGGCAAAGCGACCTCGTGGAGATGAGCAGTGGCAATTTGAAAAACGTTCATAAATTGAACAAGGTCAACAAGTACCTTCTCACCGTCATAGACACGTTTTCGAAATTCGCATGGGCTCTACCTTTGAAGGCGAAAACGGGAACGTGCGTCACGGAAGCATTCAAATTAATTTTTCGCGAAAGCGGTGGCAGACGACCACGGTTTCTGCAAACGGACAACGGTAAGGAATTTTACAACGCTGTATTCCAAAAGTTTATTCAAAAACACAAGATTCGACATTATTCGACCTTCAGTCACATCAAAGCCAGCATCGTGGAAAGATTCAATCGAACCTTGAAAACACACATGTGGAAACGATTCACGCTTCGGGGAAATTACAAATGGGTCGACATCCTGCCGGAACTCGTCGACACCTATAATCACACGGTACACAGAACAATAGGCATGAAGCCAGCCGACGTTACCAAGTCCGACGAGCAGCGTTTAATTTCTACAGTTTACTGTCCAAAGTACACACCCACGACAAAAAAAGCTAAATACAAAATTGGAGACCAGGTGAGGATCAGCAAATTCAAACGCACCTTCGAGAAGGGATTCACAAAAAATTGGAGCACAGAACTTTTTACCGTGGTTCGAGTTCTACCCGGAAACCGACACACGTATATAATAAAAGATAGTAGCGGCGAGATTTTGAAAGGAAGATTTTACGAAGAGGAACTCTCTAAAACGAAACACCCCGACACGTACCTCATCGAGAAAGTATTGCGTAGGAAAGGTGACAAACTGTTTGTCAAATGGCTGGGACTTCCAGAAAAGAGTTGGATCGACGCGAACGAAGTGATCTTGTGAGTACGTGGAACGTGGTGAAGCGTCTACCGGATCCGGAAAGTCAAACAAGAAAAAAAAAGAACGGTGAGTTGCTTCCCGACAGCATCCGCTGTCTGATCGTAGGTCCTTCGGGGTGTGGGAAAACGACACTGCTCGTGGACAATTTTCTCCTCGCACCGAATTGGTTAGATTGGAAGAACAGGCACCTGTACGTGTTCTCGAAAAGTTTGGAGCAATCCAAATACCAGCAACTGATGAAACTGTACGATGGTCTGGACATTGCAACGTTCGCCTCGGAAATAAAACCACTCGACGATTGTCGTGAAAATTCAGTCGTTGTGTTCGACGACGCCATCCTGGAAAATCAAAATGAAATTCGCAACTTTTTCACGCAAGGTCGCCACAAAGGAATGGATTGTTTTTACCTAGCTCAAACGTTTTCCAAAATTCCAAAACAGTTAGTACGCGACAACGCTAATTTCATATGTTTGTTTCGTCAAGATCACACCAACCTCAAGCACGCGTACGATGACTACGTAGGCGGAGACATGAACTACAATCAATTTTCGGAACGCTGCTGCTCTACTTGCTGGAACGGTGACGATTTCGGATTCGCGACGATCGACATGACGAGGAAACCCAACGACGGAAAATACAGAAACAAAATCAACGACTTTCTAAACGTTGCAACGTTGTGAGAAACGACGTGTATAAATAACATCATGACGAAACGAAAAATCGAAGACGAAAATCTCAAGCTTCGCGATTACCTCGCGAAACGCTTCAAAGGTTGGAAATCCGAGAATCGCGGATTCTACGAAGAGAAGAAACGTCAGGATCAACCTGTGATCGATGCCATCAGCAGTCTAGGTAAAGAAATTAAAAGTGTCACGGAACAAAATAAAAATTTGATTAATGAACTCGTACCGCTCGCAGCTAAAAGTTACGCCGTACCCACGCCTATTTCGAGCATTCCTTCGACGCCGTTCGAACTGAAGGATGCACCGGCACGACGTCGAGCCATAGGTAGCACGTCGTCTTCGGATAAAATCGAGTTGGGACCTTTGGCACGAGACTACCTGAGCACGGGGAAATTCGACAAGGATGAAGTGTTCGGATTGTATCCCAGCATGGAAACCAGCGAAGGCGGTGGTGTGGTGTGGAAGATTGGGAAATCGAAGGTGACCTTCGAAGGCAACGACATTAAAGTCAATTTAGGCGACAAGGATAGTTGGACCAGGTATCCGGGTACGGTGGGACTGTGGGAACTCGTCGCCAAAAAGCAGCCGAAAGATTACACCGACGAAGATTACCAGAGTTACAAGGAAATTCTGATCATGACGGATGCCTTGTACCAGAACAACGACGCCTCGCAGAATAGGGTGAAATCGAGCAGCGGCGAGAAGTACAGGAATCTCATCAAACCGATTTGGAACCAGGTCAAAACAGGCAGCGGCGTCAAACGCTACAACACGTTACCCAAAGAATTCGTTTGGGTGGACGACGTTAGGAAACTCGTGGACCGATTGTTGGTGATAGCCGGCGAAGAAAATGCAGGCAACCGTAATTTCTACAACGAGAAGGTTGGCATCGTGGACATGATCAGCACGAAACTTTCCAACTTCATCGTGAACGACGACAAGGGCATAGGTTACCTGATCAAAATCATCAACACGCTGCCTCCGAAATTTTGGAACGTGGCCGAAGGAAAGGGACTCGTGAACGACATCATCAACAAGTTACCTTTCGAGATGCATCTACCTGGCTACCAGTACTGCGGACCGGGTACCAAACTCGAGAAAAAATTGGAGAGAGGAGACAAGGGTGTGAATCCGTTGGACGCGGCATGCAAAAATCACGACATCGCTTACAACACCACGCAGACGGATCTGGACGCACGTCACGAAGCAGACAGAAAGTTAGAGCACGCAGCTTTCGAAAGGTTCGTAAGCAGAGACGCATCGCTGGGTGAACGGGTCGCCGCACTGGGTACCACCATCGCCATGAACACGAAACAAAAATTGGGGTGGGGTATATAAATAACATCCAGTAAAAAAACAACATGGCTTGCATAACTGATTTGCCGCACGAACTACTATCTAAAATATTCAAAAAGGTAGTTAACGGAGATGTAGGAAAACTTGTGATCATAGCAAGAACGACGCCGGCATTTCGAATTCCGTGTGAAATAGTTCTCAAGGACCGTCTTCGGGAGATCAGTGGCCTGAGGTGCGGTGATCTCAACATTGTGCTTTTGGCTGCAGGGGAAAAATTAAACGAGAGGTTCGATGAATTGCACGAGGCAATGCAGGGAAGAAGACGGTATACTGATGATTGGTACAAGTCTATGCAGGAGAGGGAAGATATCATTACGCACATCATCGCGTTCTCCGAAGCACGAACTTTCTTCCTCTGTTAAAAAAATAATAATATATATACGTGTCAAAAAAAACTTGATATATAAATAAATAATCTTCGGTATATATAAATAACACGCATCGTGAAAAAACAATTAAATTTCTCTCTAACACTTTGAAATTTTTTTTGATATGACGACTGAAAAGTAGTAGGAACCCAACGTCCTAGAACTACCCTTCCCCTCTTTTTTCTCGCCTTAATGGATTTCTCTCGTAAGGCATGAGCAGTGTTGCCAACTCCTCACTCGAAAAATCACCAAGGTTTTTTTTGGGTCTAACGTAACCTAAAGCAAGGAGGTGGCAACCTTGCTTGAGGTATTTTCTCGCAGTGTTGCCAACTCCTCACTCGAAAAAATCACCAAGGTTTTTTTTTTGGCTCTAACCTAGCCTAAAGCAAGGAGCTGACAACCTTGCTTGAGGCTTGCCTTACAGTGCATAAAGCAAGGTTGCCAACCCACTGGTACTTTTGCCATAGCCTTTTACAAGAAAAAAAAGAGAAAGGGAAGAGTTAAACAACCGACAGCTTACCCACAGCCTTTTTTGGTCTAACCTAACCTAAAGCAAGGAGCTGGCAATTTTGCTTGTGCAATCAACCCGGTTGACCGCCCTCAAGTAAATATCAGCGTTGCTAACTCCTCACTCGAAAAAAAATTCACCAAGATTTGTTTTGGTCTAACCTAACCTAAAGCAAGGAGGTGGCAACTTTGCTTGTGCAATCAACCCGGTTGACCGCCCTCAAGTAAATATCAGCGTTGCTAACTCCTCACTCGAAAAAAAATTCACCAAGGTTTTTTTTGCTCTAACCTAACCTAAAGCAAGGAGGTGGCAACTTTGCTTGTGCAATCAACCCGGTTGACCGCCCTCAAGTAAATATCAGCGTTGCTAACTCCTCACTCGAAAAAAAATTCACCAAGGTTTTTTTTTGCTCTAACCTAACCTAAAGCAAGGAGGTGGCAACTTTGCTTGTGCAATCAACCCGGTTGACCGCCCTCAAGTAAAAATCAGCGTTGCTAACTCCTCACTCGAAAAAAAAAATCGCCAAGGTTTTTTTTGCTCTAACCTAACCTAAAGCAAGGAGGTGGCAACTTTGCTTGTGCAATCAACCCGGTTGACCCCCCCCCTCAAGTAAAAATCAGCGTTGCCAACTCCTCACTCGAAAAAAAAATCACCAAGGTTTTTTTTGGTCTAATCTAACCTAAAGCAAGGAGGTGACAATTTTGCTTGAGGCTTGCCTTACAGCGCATAAAGCAATTTTTGCCAACCTGCACACACTAACCAAGGAGAGCCGGCACTGCCGTAAAAGAGAGAGAGATGGGTGGATGGTAATATAGTATGTGTGTGCGTGTGTGCGTATAATATGTAGCATTATTAACTAGAGTGTGTTGGCAATTTACTTACAACTAAAAAAAAAATAGAGATGCCAACGTTGGTGTAAGATGAAGAGAGAGAGAGAGAGAGACCCGTGGCTGGCAACAGTAATAAGCGAATGCGCCATATCGTAATTTTCCAACTCCGTATATCGTGACCTTTGTAAACCTCTCTCGGGGGAACGATGTGCCACACACACGCGCGCACACGCCTGTATTGTGACGCAAGCGAACAAACAAATAATAATTGTTGTCTTTTAGGATACCCGGCCCCTATAACCTCGCGAGGGTGCGTGGTGCCCAACACAGTTCTAATGGCCGCGGCTAACAAAGCCGTGCCTCCGTAGAGTTTCACGTGTTTTTTTTTTAAACCCTCCCATGACTCCCTACAGAGGACCTCCGTGTGTAATGTGTGTGTTTTATGATTGAAGAGAAGAAAAATTTTTTGGTTAAGAATAGAATGTGTAAGAACTAAAAAAAGTTTCCGTAGGGGGTGCAGCACCTGAAAGAAATAAAAAAATATCCTCAAAATAGAGTACATAATATGATAGAAAAATATAAAAAAAGTGTGAATGCAAAAATTAGTGTGAATGATTGTTTTTTTTAAAAAAAAACGATAGAAAAATATTAAAAAAAAGTGTGAATGATTGTTTTTTTTTAAAAAATAATAGAAAAAATATAAAAAAAGTGTGAATGCAAAAATAAGTGTGAATAATTGTTTTTTTTAAAAAAAAAGTGGTGCAAGAAATAATACATACTTTTTTGATTGAGAAGTCTAATGGTGCGAGCAGGTTTCTTCCTCGTCATGGCATCCCCATTCTCGGGTGTGGATGTTGCAGTCGAGTAGCCTCAATTTGGTGTCGCGGGGATCAAGCGCCACTTTGTTGATTGTGGATGTATGCAACTGGTCGATGGTGCTCGTGATCCGATGTTCGGTCATGCGTTTGATTTTTTTGTCGAACAAGCACGACTTGTAATCTTCTACGGTCAGTTTGTTTGTGCTCGAACGCCCCACCCCCTTTGCCTTTTTTATTTCGGTCTCGTCGTGGATTTTGATGGCGTACATTTTCGCTCGAAGACCAGCAAACTCTGTGATGATGCGGCCGTTGACTTCATCCTTCATCTTCCCGATCGTCATTTTCTGGCTGTCGTTGAAGAGAGCGTGATCTTTCGGATAGTTAGAGAAGTCGAAATGCTGGCTCATGTTTTTCAGATCTTCGTATAGATCGTCGGTGTGGATGTTGTACACGAAGCTGTCCGTGTCGGTGTACGCCACCTCGATCGCCTCTCCATAGCGTGGTTTCATGATGTCGTAGTGAAACTTGTACATGGCCAGCTTTGACAACTCGAGGATCGCGACTCCCACGGCGATTGGTTTGTCGAATGTTATGTTTCTGAGAGCACGTTCGATCAATACCAACGTGTCGCTCAGTATCGTGAAGTTCTTGTACGTGGGCTGAGCGACGAGCTTGTTTATTTTCTTCGGGTCGGAGACCAAGTTGATATTTCTTCTTTTCCTCGCATCTTCCATGCTCTTGCCGTAGATGCTGTTGTTCATTAATTTGTATAGGTCTTTGTCTGCGGAAGAAGAAGCTGATGCTCGACGTTGAGTGTTGCCGTCGATATAGGGTGCTAGCCACCTGGTCTGTCTAAACTTCAATCCCGAGTGCACGTGCTTCAAAACCAATCCATGCTGGAGGTAGAATTGTAGGAGACGATAATGCACCACGTAATTCTCTTTGCTCTTGAAGGTGAGCATCAGCTTCTTCTCCGGAGCCGATTCCATCACAGGTGCCATCGCAAATCCGTGGTGTTCTCGATGAAGCGATGCAGGATATTCCAAATCTACTTTCAGGAAACATCCATTTTCATGATCTTCGCCCCATTCCAAACAATCTTGAAGTTCCTGCTCGCTCATCCATTCGTATTCTCCGATGGGCAGAGTCTCGGACATGGCATAACCATACAGGTTGTTCATGTCCCAGTATGCCAAGAAGTTTGTCGGTTTCCCTGCATCGAAATCGGCAACATATGAATTGTTGGCTTTGACGTATCGAAGGGGGCACTGGACGATTCCACCGCGTTTTGCCTCTTCGACAAACAAAAGTTGATTGACGTCCTTGATGAGTTCTATCTTCACCTTCGTGGATTTTAACATTGCCTGCCAAGAATAACCCGGTGTGGTGTAGCTGAAAGCGGGGTCCAAACCATATGCTGCCATTCCTCTCGAGCGATGGAGATGAAAACGGTCGCTCAATAGCGTAACATCCAGTTTCAGATACACATCGTGATAGTCGGCCATGGTTTGACAAGAGAATGAAGACCACACGAGCTGAGCATGATGGTAGTCCTCTTCGCTGCAACGGGTGTCGCTAAGACGACTGTAGAATGCTTCTCTCGGTGGTAACGATGTATCTGAGAATTTGGAAGCATCCGTCATGTATTCGTACGGGTAAACACCCTTGCGTCTCAACAGTGCTAAATGTTGGTCGCCGAAACATTTCCTGGTGGCGATCAAATCATCGTCGGTGAGTTGAGACGCAAGTGTCGCCAAACTCGAAGACAGAAAGTTGTAGGAGTCCAAGAAGCGAATTTCTACGTGATTGCCATTTCCAACGTCCACCTTCTTGCTGAATGAAATGAATTTCTCATTGGTGCGAGCTATGACGCTAATGGGTTGAGCGTCGCATCCCATCTCCTTTATGAAGATTTTGGCGTCGTAGCCCTCCAAATTGTGAATGAATACTGGAATAAAATTCGGTTTCTTGATTTGTAGATTACAGTTGTTACACAGGGGGGCTACATATTTTCCTGTGTGATGGTTATGGTGGCGAACTTTGACATTTTCGAGGGTGAAGTTACTTTCGCACACACCACACTGAGAGGCAAGGTCGTATGCTTCCTCCTCTTCCTGGGTAAGAGGCTCCATTGCTTTGTCTTCTCTTAGTAGAGGAGCGAATTGTATGGCTATCCGTTTCAAGGTTTGAACGAATATTTGTGGAGCATCATTGCCACGATGTAAAATAAGATTGTCTGTGTTGTTGACTATCAATCCAAAAGCGCAGGCTTCGTGATGTAGAATTTCGGTGGTGCTCGATGTGCTGGGATTCGGTTCGCATGTGGCGAGTGGAAGTTGGAAACTTTCAAAGTCGGCGCATATCACCACGGGATGCCAGAGTAACGCCTTGTAGTTGGAAAATGTCATGTCACGAGAAGGCATTTTGATAGCCGTAGCCGGATGTTTACTACACATTTCATGATGATCTCGGAGTTCTTCATCAGCATTTTTTTTCCCTTGACCGTAGAATATACTCAGGCATCTGTCGCATACTCCAATTTTATGGTGATCTGTGGTAATTTGACTTCTTGTTAATTTTGGAAGATTCTGGATTAGACAGTAATGATAATTATCATCATCTTCGATCAGGAGTAATCTGATGACGCGATTACTTTTAATGTTGCTGTGTCTGAGAACGTAGATGGTGTTGTTTTTGTCTAATCCGAAGATGTGTACTGCTATACTTTCGTTTTTATCTGTCTTGTACTGTGTCTCAAATTTACTAATGTCTCGTAGATTTACGGGGTAATTAATGCCAGCCATAGGTTTTTCAAATTCTGAGAGATATTCTGGCTTGTTGTAGTGGTATAAACGATGTTTGTTATTATTGGCTGGGTGATGATCGGCAATGATGCACCACAAAAAGCATCTGTTATCCCCATTTTGAATGTTGATGATGGCTTTCTTAGCGGCTATTTCCCGAGGCAAATCGATGTAGCTGGATGCTCCCATCGGGTTGTATCGTGCCACCTTCAAAGTTAAAGTGTGAGGCGAACCGCAAAGTGTCCAACCCGATCCACGTTCTTGGAAAGTCTCGTGCTTGTTCAACAAAGCCTCAAACATCTGCTTGCAAATGGCATCCACCTTATCGACGTTGGCGGCGTGGAGGCTCTTTACACCAGTATAATGATGGAAAGTTTCTCGCTCTTTTTTTACGTTTTCGTAAATGACGGAAACGATGAGGTGGATTTTCAACGAGCATTGCAACAAAACTTTGGTGATAGACGAAATTAACTTGGTTTTGACCGAGCGAAAAAAGTTGTTTAGATCAGATGTTTCTTCAGATTGGAAAGTCTCCTCGGTTAAAATATTTCGAATACTTTCGCCGGCACTCTTCTGCTTCTTTCGTGGCGCTTGATCGTCAACATCGAGCTCTCTCTTACTTGATCCTTCGCCATGCACATCCTTCCGATGTCTACTCAAGTGAGAGATGGATATATATTTCCCACATTGGTCGCATGCACGTTTCGCTTGCTTCTTCTCCATTTTTTTGCTAAGAAAAAAAATGAAGTTACTAAATTGCACACATTTTTTTGTGGTGTTATTTATATTAGACCCCGAAACCCATAAATGATCTACCATAGATAAAGTTACTATTTGTAGTAATTATTTATATTAGACCCCCAAGCATAAATAATCTACCATGGATGAAGTTACTATTTGTGGTGTTATTTATATTAGACCCCAAAACCATAAATGATCTATCATAGACGAAGTTACTATTTGTGGTGTTGTTTATATTAGATATGTTCTCAATTTTTTTCTTAAATAACCAGCATGAATCTCTTTGGTTTTCGAAAACAAACCAACATGGAGGCTGTACACCGCACGACGACAGATCTACCTTCCATGTTAACTAAACTCAATGGTCTGTTGATCATTCACCTCAACAGCATTTGGACGAAATTAGATGATGATGTGGGCAAGATGTTTTATGTTTTTAATAATAATTTACATTTCTACGAAATTCCGATCGATGGGAAACTTCAAATCACCGTGAATCCGGAAAACGCAGGCGAAATCAAAATTTCTACCGGCAAGAACATTTTTCGAATCAAGCACGACAAGATGCTTTCTAACATTACGTACGATGTGTCTGCAGGAGATTATCTTTACGTTCAACTCCTAGGAGATTACGATAAACTTATTCCTCTCTTCGTAGAATTACGAATCGTCTATCCTATTATAAATAACCGTTAACCAAAAATGCCTAACGACATTTTCGGCAACACCAAGCGTGTAGACCATGCAGAAGAGATTCTCATGTTGGACATTCGAGTTAAGAAGTTGAGGACCGATTTGATTGCTTTGCAGGAAACCTTAAACAAAAGTTTAGAGTCGGAAATCGCTACGCTCCAAACGCAATGTCTCGACCCCATTCTGAAAATCGATTCCGAACTGAAAACGCTGATAAAAAATTATGTCGACGTACCTTCTTACGACAACGTTCAAAATATACAGTTGAGCGTGGATTCGCTTCAAAATGATTTGGCCAAATTACAGCAATTTCAAGCGAAAAATGAAGATTTGGAAAAATTGAAACTCGAAATCGAAGAACGAACTTCCGCAATAGAAAAAAATTTCACTGAACTTCAAACCGTCGTGAACGATATAGACGCAGAACGCTTGCATGTCGTCGTTTCCAAATTACAAGAAGAATTCACCAGCACGTTGGAAGAAATTAAATCCAAGTTGCAGACTTTGGAAGATACAATGACGAACCTACCATCGTCGGACGAACTGCAGGTCATCGGTAAAAGCGTCGCGAACATAAAAATTCAATTGGAGGCCTATCAAGATTTCGAACACATTCAAACCACCATCGCTACGCTTCAGGCGTCTCTGGAGTTGATCAACGAAGAAATTAAAAATATTCACGCTGAAGCAAGTGTGTTGACGAGTATTCAGGACACGTTAATCACGGTTCAGCAGAAGATCGAATATTTAGAAAATTTGAACGTCGAATCCAATCTTGCTCATTTTCATCACGTACTCGACAACATACAGGGTGACTTGGAATCGTTACGGACGAGCGTACCTTCGAGCGAAGATTTGGAAAAATTGAAAACGGCGGTGACGGCACTATCCGAATCGAGCGACATCAAAAGTTCGTTGAGCGATCTCGAGAGTAAAGTGGCCAATCTGCCCACCTCCAAAGAATTACATGCTTTGAAAAGAAACATATCACGTATGCTGAAACGATTGGAAACGGAAACGGCGAACGTGGAACAGATTCGAGACGAACTTGCCTCGCTGGTGTCGACGCTGCCCACTTCGCAGAGCGTCGCCGATCTTCACACGCAGTTTACAGAGATGCGAAGCATCGTGAACGATCTTACCGAGAAAAGTTCGAAATTGAATCAAATCGAGAACCTTCAGAACATTGTCGTCAACATCAGAGATCAAGTTGGAGTGCTGGAATCAACGCAGGAATCGACGCTGGCTTCTTTCGGTGCCAAGTTGCAAGAACTCAACGAAAGCTACAAGCAGTTGAACGTGGAAGTGAAAATCAAACCGTCATTTTCTACCGTAACGGATACCATAGTCGAACATTTGTTGCCCGTACAAAACACACTGGGTCAGCTTCACAGCAACCTCGTTAGCATCGATACTAAATTCGCTAAACTGCATTCTCTGCAAGCCATCGAAATCAACAGCGTACCCAATCAACAGAGAATCTCCACGTTCGTCGAAGGTAACAAACTGTACATGTTGCATCCTTATCATCCGTACTACAAGTTTCTCCTCGATGGCACGATTCAGATAAACGAATTTTCGTACTGGTCTCACGGTAGAAAAGCTAGCGTTCCCACCATGACTTTGATATCGAATCGTGGTGTCCAGAAAGCAGGAAACATTCCTCTGGCACGTTGGAACGAAACGCGCAACATATATGAAATACACGAAGACGAAGATCTCACCGTTTTCGACGTGAGTGCCGGCGATAAGCTGATCATTCAAAACACGAGCGAAGTGCCACCCTCTTTGAATCCCATCACGCTTGTGCTTCTCTTGAAACGTAATCTTTAAAAAAATGTCTAGGCAAGCCATCGTCGAAGAATTGCATAAATCTGCACGCCGCAACTACGAACGTTTGGCTGTGGTAACCAAGGGCATCGACGACCTCTGGCAAAGCGACCTCGTGGAGATGAGTAGCGGCAATTTGAAAAACGTACATAAATTGAACAAGGGCAACAAGTACCTCCTCACCGTCATAGACACGTTTTCGAAATTCGCATGGGCTCTACCTTTGAAGGCGAAAACGGGAACGTGCGTCACGGAAGCATTCAAATTAATTTTTCGCGAAAGCGGCGGCAGACGACCACGGTTTCTGCAAACGGACAACGGTAAAGAATTTTACAACGCCGTATTCCAAAAGTTTATTCAAAAACATGGCATTCGACATTATTCGAGCTTCAGTCACATCAAAGCCAGCATCGTGGAAAGATTCAATCGAACCTTGAAAACACACATGTGGAAACGATTCACGCTTCGGGGAAATTACAAATGGGTCGACATCCTGCCGGAACTCGTTGACACCTATAATGATACAGTACACAGAACAATAGGCATGAAGCCAGTTGACGTTACCAAGTCCGACGAGCAGCGTTTAATTTCTACCGTTTACTGTCCAAAGTACACACCCACGACAAAAAAAGCTAAATACAAAATTGGAGACCAGGTGAGGATCAGCAAATTCAAACGCACCTTCGAGAAGGGATTTACAAAAAATTGGAGCACGGAACTTTTTACGGTGGTTCGAGTTTTACCCGGAAACCGACACACGTATATAATAAAAGATAGTAGCGGCGAAATTTTGAAAGGAAGATTTTACGAAGAGGAACTCTCTAAAACAAAACACCCTGACACGTACCTCATCGAGAAAGTATTGCGTAGGAAAGGTGACAAACTGTTTGTCAAATGGCTGGGACTTCCAGAAAAGAGTTGGATCGACGCGAACGATGTGATCTTGTAAGTACGTGGAACGTGGTGAAGCGTCTACCGGATCCGGAAAGTCAAACGAAGAAAAAGAACGGCAAGTTGCTTCCCGACAGCATCCGCTGTCTGATCGTAGGTCCTTCGGGGTGTGGGAAAACGACACTGCTCGTGGACAATTTTCTCCTCGCACCGAATTGGTTAAATTGGAAGAACAGGCACCTGTACGTGTTCTCGAAAAGTTTGGAGCAATCCAAATACCAGCAACTGATGAAACTGTACGATGGTCTGGACATTGCAACGTTCGCCTCGGAAATAAAACCACTCGACGATTGTCGTGAAAATTCAGTCGTCGTGTTCGACGACGCCATCCTGGAAAATCAAAATGAAATTCGCAACTTTTTCACGCAAGGTCGTCACAAAGGAATGGATTGTTTTTACCTAGCTCAAACGTTTTCCAAAATTCCAAAACAGTTAGTACGCGACAACGCTAATTTTATATGTTTGTTTCGTCAAGATCACACCAACCTCAAGCACGCGTACGATGACTACGTAGGCGGAGACATGAACTACAATCAATTTTCGGAAGGCTGCTCTACTTGCTGGAACGGTGACGATTTCGGATTCGCGACGATCGACATGACGAGGAAACCCAACGACGGAAAATACAGAAACAAAATCAGCGACTTTCTAAACGTTGCAACGTTGTGAGAAACGACGTATATAAATAACGTCATGACGAAACGAAAAATCGAAGACGAAAATCTCAAGCTTCGCGATTACCTCGCGAAACGCTTCAAAGGTTGGAAATCTGAGAATCGCGGATTCTACGAAGAGAAGAAACGTCAGGATCAACCCGTGATCGATGCCATCAGCGGTCTAGGTAAAGAAATTAAAAGTGTCACGGAACAAAATAAAAATTTGATTAATGAACTCGTACCGCTCGCAGCTAAAAGTTACACCGTACCCACGCCCATTTCGAGCATTCCTTCGACACCGTTCGAACTGAAGGATGCACCTGCACGACGTCGAGCCATAGGCAGCACGTCGTCGTCTTCGGATAAGATCGAGTTGGGACCTTTGGCACGAGACTACCTGAGCACGGGGAAGTTCGACAAGGATGAAGTGTTCGGATTGTATCCTAGCATGGAAACCAGCGAAGGCGGCGGTGTGGTGTGGAAGATTGGGAAATCGAAGGTGACCTTCGAAGGCAACGACATTAAAGTCAATTTAGGCGACAAGGATAGTTGGACCAGGTATCCGGGTACGGTAGGACTGTGGGAACTCGTCGCGAAAAAGCAGCCGAAAGATTACACCGACGAAGATTACCAAAGTTACAAGGAAATTCTGATCATGACGGATGCCTTGTACCAAAACAACGACGCCTCGCAGAATAGGGTGAAATCGAGCAGCGGCGAGAAGTACAGGAATCTCATCAAACCGATTTGGAACCAGGTCAAAACAGGCAGCGGGGTCAAACGCTACAACACGTTACCCAAAGAATTCGTTTGGGTGGACGACGTTAGGAAACTCGTGGACCGATTGTTGGTGATAGCCGGCGAAGAGAATGCAGGCAACCGTAATTTCTACAACGAGAAGGTTGGTATCGTGGACATGATCAGCACGAAACTTTCCAACTTCATCGTTAACGACGACAAGGGCATAGGTTACCTGATCAAAATCATCAACACGCTGCCTCCGAAATTTTGGAACGTGGCCGAAGGAAAGGGACTCGTGAACGACATCATCAACAAGTTACCTTTCGAGATGCATCTACCTGGCTACCAGTACTGCGGACCGGGTACCAAACTCGAGAAAAGATTGGAGAGAGGAGACAAGGGTGTGAATCCGTTGGACGCCGCATGCAAAGATCACGACATCGCCTACAACACCACGCAGACGGATCTGAATGCACGTCACGAAGCAGACAGAAAGTTAGAGCATGCAGCTTTCGAAAGATTCGTGAGCAGAGACGCATCGTTGGGTGAACGGGTCGCCGCACTAGGCACCACCATCGCCATGAACACGAAACAAAAATTGGGGTGGGGTATATAAATAACATACAGTAAAAAAACAACATGGATTGCATAACTGATTTGCCACCCGAGCTACTATCTAAAATATTCAAAAAGGTAGTTAACGGAGATGTTAATAAACTTCTAATCATAGCAAGAACAATGCCGGAATTTCGCATCCCTTGTGAAATGGTTCTCAAGGACCTTCTTCGGGAGATCAGCGGCCTGAGGTGCGGTGATCTCAACATTCTGCTTTCGGCTGCAGGGGAAAAATTGGAGGAGAGGTCGGACGAACTGTACGAGGCGATGCAGGGAAGAAGACGGTATACTGATGATTGGTACAAGTCTATGCAGGAGAAGGAAGATATCACTACGCACATCCTCGCGTTTTCCGAAGCACGAACTTTCTTCCTCCGTTAAAAAATAATAATATATATACGTGTCAAAAAAACTTGATATATAAATAACACACATCGTGAAAAAAATAATATTGGGTATATATAAATAACTCACATCGTGAAAAAAAAAAAACAATTAAATTTCTCTAACATACACACACTGAAAATTTTCTCTTCTTCGATATGACAACCGAAAAAATGAGTGATCTCCAAGCATTAAAACAAATGCTAAATTTGTCAGTCGAGTATGTAAAAATTCGGGAATTGGAAGTCGACAAATCTTACACGATAACTTCCGGTTCAATTGTTTCTACCCAGTATGGTCCCAAGGTACGCCTGTTGCTCAACGCACAATACAGTCTATTTTTACCAGATCGATACGCTAACATGTTATCCGACGAGAAGCTATCTATTTTAATCGAGAACAAAACTCGAATCGTGTACAAGGGGACAAAGGAACTTCTTGGCAAGAAAACGAAGCACGTAATAGAATTTGTGTAGCGACTGCGAGGCCTTGAAAATATATAAATAACATACCGTAAAAAACTACACAAGAAAAAAATCTCAGAATATATATAAATAACATACCGTGAAAATAACACATAGAGCATCAACATGAAGCCCAAGGGTGTCGTGTACCAGATACCATATTCGAATCTAAAAAATCTATGTGCCCTCGATGGGTTACTCACCAAGAAACAACGCGAGAAGAAACGTTCTTGCTTGTCGAAAGGACACGGAATGAAATTACTTCTCAGCACACCTCAATTGAAAAGATTGCAGCGTTCGCGGAAACAGCAAAAGATCGGAGGTTTCATATTCAGCATCCCGGCCATCCTGGCAGCATTGGGGGCCGTTGGAAGTTTGGCCGGCGGAAGTGCCGCCATCGCGAAAACCGTCATCGACTCGAAGAAGAACAAGGCCGAGTTGGAAGAACAGAAACGTCACAACCTGGCCATGGAGAAGAAGGGGAAAGGTATAACCAAAAAACAAAAAAGCAACCTCGATGCTTTGAAGAAATATAAAAAAAAGAAACAGAAGCACTCACCAACCGAGACATTGAATCTCTGATTGAACCGTTACAAATCAAACACTTCAGAGGAGTTTTCATGTCCGACTCGTTACCTTCAAGCGTGAAAAAAAGAGAATGCGGAGTAGTCAACTTGGACGGCCAAGAAAATCCAGGCACGCATTGGATATGTTACCACAAAAACGATAATAAAGCATTCGTTTTCGATTCTTTCGGAGGTGTTCCACCTACAAATTTAGTTCATTATCTGAAAACAAGCAAAACCTCCATATACTACAACGACGAACGCATTCAAGATTTCGGAGACGTGAACTGCGGTCATCTCTGCCTCTCCGTGCTCGCGTTTCTCTCTAAAATAAATAACCCTACGATCGAGGATTTCCAGAAAGCATTGTGGAACCTCAAACAGCATCACTAGGATGGGCGTGTTCCATCTCACGAGCGAATCTTCCATCTTGAAACTCACGCTGCACGACGACATCGTCTATCCTAAATCCGTGGCTCTGCGTGCATTCTACAGCATGTACCTCATACCTAACGTCACCCAGCACAACAACAAAATTAGCGTCGGAAGCGAACACATCGTCGTCACGCCAGGCCAATACAATCTTTCCACTTTGCAAGCTCAATTACCCAAAGGCACGTACCTTTCTCAAAATTCGGTCACGCACAGAGTGGAAATCCTGTCGGCGACGGAGACCGTGGACCTGGGCACCATGGGAGAACTTTTAGGTTTCGAGAACGACACCAAACTCGAAGCTGGCATCAAGCACACGGCAACAAACATTCCTAAATTTTTGGCCATAGAGACTCTGAACGTTCACTGCAACGTGGCGGAAGGCATGATCACGAAATCCTCGGACGGATTGCTGGGAAGTCACAAGCAGACGGGAATCATAGCCACTTTCAAACCAAGTTCCGAGTTCATGGAACCGATCATCTACACGCCCTCTTCGCCGATCTATTTTCCAGTATGTCGCAACCGCATAGACGACATAGAGTTGGTGGTGACGAACGAGAAAGGAGACGTGGTGGATTTCGCAGGTGCAACGACCACTGCCATCGTGGAGATCAACGTATAATAAATAACATACATAGTGAAAAAAAAAATGGAGCAAATCGAAAGTTACGAATTGCAATCTTTCCCTCCCAACCGTCGCACGTTCGCCAATCTGAACGAGGCAAACAGGGAGATCGAATACGACGTGGACGTAGGGGATGGGTTCATTCATCCTCACAGAGCAGACCTCTACCTTCAATTCGACGTGGTGAAGAAAGAAAGCGGAGACGCGTTTCCCGCAGCAGCAAACTTGATACTCGTGGACAACTTCGTACCTCACCTGTTCTCGCAGGTGGAGGTGAGGAAACACAACACCGTCATCGACAGAATAGATTATCCAGGCATCACGTCGACGGCAGTGGGAACATTGAAATTATCCAAAACGGACGCAGCGTACTATCAGGCCGGGGGATTCGAAGCCGGGACCAAAATATCGACGACAAGTCACACGGTGCTCTTTCCCATGCGTCTGCTGCCGGGATTCTTCTCGGACTACAAGGAGATCATGTGGAAGGGAGGACTGCGCGTTACGTTTCGAAGAGCGGCCAACGACAACGACGCACTGATGCGATACTCTACTTTGGGTCCGGACGCCACCACGCCGATAGCCAACACTTTACCCGAAGCAGCCAAGTGCGTCATCCGGAGCATGGAATTGAGAATGCCGGTGGTGGAATACGAAACGAACTACGCCCTCAAGTACAAAGCGGAGATCTTGAAAAGTCCGCAGGTGCCGATTCACTTTCACGGTTACCAGTGCGTGCAGAAGATGGCGTCGGGGAGTCACATGGAATTCGACGTGACGACGCAGTTCAACAACATACAGTTCGACATGCCAGATTTCGTCGTAGTGCTCTTTCAGACCGGGCGCAATAACAATCAGGAAAAAGATTCCAGCAAGTTTGACGACTGCAAGATCAAGAACGTTTATCTGAAGAATGGACGCAACGAAGTGTTCCCGCGCGAGAATTACAACCTCGACGTGGCCAAAGACGATTACCTCAAACTTTACGAAGCTTACACGGCTTACAAACGCGTGACCGAGGGAAGCGTGGACATGTACTACACGCCCAGCGAATTCAAAATCCGCAGGCCGATGTTCGTCATCAACACATCTAAGAGAAAAAAGGTTGTGGTCAACGATCGAACCAACATCAAGGTCGTCTGCGAGTTCCACGATGCCTTGCCCGAGGATACCCTATGCAGCGTCATCCTGATTGCAGAGAAGTCCTTCGCCTACGACGTGAAGAACGAGAGGGTCACAGAGCAGTTTTAACAAGTTTTTTACATCTTTTCTTGCACAATAAGAAATTTTTTGGACTAGCACAATCAGTTACAATAGCACAATACAAATTTCACTAGTTCAGATCAGTTACAAATGTCAATTTCATTAGTTATCAGTTACATTATCTTTTTTGCACTATAGCACGAGACAATCAGAATTTGCACAAAATTTGTTGTTGTTTTTACACGTGAAATTAACAATAAAATTTCTTTTTTTATCGTTTCAGATGCTGTCAAAACATCAAAAACACATACACACACTAGAAAAAAAAGCATGCAACTTTATTTGTAACACACACATATTCTCCATCTTCATCAAGAAAATATCATAATAAACATAATTATTTTTATCTATATCTCACAATAAAACTCTATATCCAAAAATATCACAACATCAAATAACACTAGAGTCGTTAGTACACGTTGCATGCATTACGGAGGTCCTCTGTAGGGAGTCATGGGAGGGTTTAAAAAAAAAACACGTGAAACTCTACGGAGGCACGGCTTTGTTAGCCGCGGCCATTAGAACTGTGTTGGGCACCACGCACCCTCGCGAGGTTATAGGGGCCGGGTATCCTAAAAGACAACAATTATTATTTGTTTGTTCGCTTGCGTCACAATACAGGCGTGTGCGCGCGTGTGTGTGGCACATCGTTCCCCCGAGAGAGGTTTACAAAGGTCACGATATACGGAGTTGGAAAATTACGATATGGCGCATTCGCTTATTACTGTTGCCAGCCACGGGTCTCTCTCTCTCTCTCTCTTCATCTTACACCAACGTTGGCATCTCTATTTTTTTTTTAGTTGTAAGTAAATTGCCAACACACTCTAGTTAATAATGCTACATATTATACGCACACACGCACACACATACTATATTACCATCCACCCATCTCTCTCTCTTTTACGGCAGTGCCGGCTCTCCTTGGTTAGTGTGTGCAGGTTGGCAAAAATTGCTTTATGCGCTGTAAGGCAAGCCTCAAGCAAAATTGTCACCTCCTTGCTTTAGGTTAGATTAGACCAAAAAAAACCTTGGTGATTTTTTTTTCGAGTGAGGAGTTGGCAACGCTGATTTTTACTTGAGGGGGGGGGTCAACCGGGTTGATTGCACAAGCAAAGTTGCCACCTCCTTGCTTTAGGTTAGGTTAGAGCAAAAAAAACCTTGGCGATTTTTTTTTTCGAGTGAGGAGTTAGCAACGCTGATTTTTACTTGAGGGCGGTCAACCGGGTTGATTGCACAAGCAAAGTTGCCACCTCCTTGCTTTAGGTTAGGTTAGAGCAAAAAAAAACCTTGGTGAATTTTTTTTCGAGTGAGGAGTTAGCAACGCTGATATTTACTTGAGGGCGGTCAACCGGGTTGATTGCACAAGCAAAGTTGCCACCTCCTTGCTTTAGGTTAGGTTAGAGCAAAAAAAACCTTGGTGAATTTTTTTTCGAGTGAGGAGTTAGCAACGCTGATATTTACTTGAGGGCGGTCAACCGGGTTGATTGCACAAGCAAAGTTGCCACCTCCTTGCTTTAGGTTAGGTTAGACCAAAACAAATCTTGGTGAATTTTTTTTCGAGTGAGGAGTTAGCAACGCTGATATTTACTTGAGGGCGGTCAACCGGGTTGATTGCACAAGCAAAATTGCCAGCTCCTTGCTTTAGGTTAGGTTAGACCAAAAAAGGCTGTGGGTAAGCTGTCGGTTGTTTAACTCTTCCCTTTCTCTTTTTTTTCTTGTAAAAGGCTATGGCAAAAGTACCAGTGGGTTGGCAACCTTGCTTTATGCACTGTAAGGCAAGCCTCAAGCAAGGTTGTCAGCTCCTTGCTTTAGGCTAGGTTAGAGCCAAAAAAAAAACCTTGGTGATTTTTTCGAGTGAGGAGTTGGCAACACTGCGAGAAAATACCTCAAGCAAGGTTGCCACCTCCTTGCTTTAGGTTACGTTAGACCCAAAAAAAACCTTGGTGATTTTTCGAGTGAGGAGTTGGCAACACTGCTCATGCCTTACGAGAGAAATCCATTAAGGCGAGAAAAAAGAGGGGAAGGGTAGTTCTAGGACGTTGGGTTCCTACTACTCTGAAAAAATAAGTGATCTCCAAGCATTAAAACAAATGCTAAATTTGTCAGTCGAGTATGTAAAAATTCAGGAATTGGAAGTCGACAAACCTTACACGATAACTTCCGGTTCAATCGTTTCTACCCAGTATGGTCCCAAGGTACGCCTGTTGCTCAACGCACAATACAGTCTATTTTTACCAGATCGATACGCTAACATGTTATCTGACGAGAAGCTATCTATTTTAATCGAGAACAAAACTCGAATTGTGTACAAGGGGACAAAGGAACTTCTTGGCAAGAAAACGAAGCACGTAATAGAATTTGTGTAACGACTGCGAGGCCTTGAAAATATATAAATAACATACCGTAAAAAACTACACAAGAAAAAATCTCAGAATATATATATAAATAACATACCGTGAAAATAACACATAGAGCATCAACATGAAGCCCAAGGGTGTCGTGTACCAGATACCATATTCGAATCTAAAAAATCTAGGTACCCTCGATGGGTTACTCACCAAGAAACAACGCGAGAAGAAACATTCTTGCTTGTCGAAAAAACACGGAATGAAATTGCTGCTCAGCACACCTCAATTGAAAAGATTGCAGCGTTCGCGGAAACAGCAAAAGATCGGAGGTTTCATATTCAGCATCCCGGCCATCCTGGCAGCATTGGGGGCCGTTGGAAGTTTGGCCGGCGGAAGCGCCGCCATCGCAAAAACCGTCATCGACTCGAAGAAGAACAAGGCGGAATTGGAAGAACAGAAACGTCACAACCTGGCCATGGAGAAGAAGGGGAAGGGCGTGATGAAAAAGTTTAAAAAAAAGAAACAGAAGCACTCACCAACCGAGACATTGAATCTCTGATCGGACCGTTACAAATCAAACACTTCAGAGGAGTTTTCATGTCCGACTCGTTACCTTCAAGCGTTAAAAGAAGAGAATGCGGAGTAGTCAACTTGGACGGTCAAGAAAATCCAGGTACGCATTGGATATGTTACCACAAAAATAACAATGATAAAGCATTCGTTTTCGATTCTTTCGGAGGTGTTCCACCTACAAATTTAGTTCATTATCTGAAAACGAACAAAACCTCCATATACTACAACGACGAACGCATTCAAGATTTCGGAGACGTGAACTGCGGTCATCTCTGCCTCTCCGTGCTCGCGTTTCTCTCTAAAATAAATAACCCTACGGTCGAAGATTTCCAGAAAGCATTGTGGAACCTCAAACAGCATCACTAGGATGGGCGTGTTCCATCTCACGAGCGAATCTTCGATCTTGAAACTCACGCTGCACGACGACATCGTCTATCCTAAATCCGTGGCTCTGCGTGCATTCTACAGCATGTACCTCATACCTAATGTTACGCAGCACAACAACAAAATTAGCGTCGGAAGCGAACACATCGTCGTCACGCCAGGACAATACAATCTTTCCACTTTGCAAGCTCAATTACCCAAAGGCACATACCTTTCTCAAAATTCGGTCACGCACAGAGTGGAAATCCTATCCGCGACGGAGACCGTGGACCTGGGCACCATGGGAGAACTTTTAGGTTTCGAGAACGACACCAAACTCGAAGCTGGCATCAAGCACGTAGCAACCAACATTCCTAAATTCTTGGCCATAGAGACTCTGAACATACACTGTAACGTGGCCGAAGGTATGATCACGAAATCTTCGGACGGATTGTTAGGAAGTCACAAGCAGACGGGAATCATAGCCACTTTCAAACCAAGTTCCGAGTTCATGGAACCGATCATCTACACGCCCTCTTCGCCGATCTATTTTCCACTATGTCGCAACCGCATAGACGACATAGAGTTGGTGGTGACGAACGAGAAAGGAGACGTGGTGGATTTCGCAGGTGCCACTACGACGGCCATCGTGGAGATCAACGTATAATAAATAACCATACATGTAAAATGGAGCAAATCGAAAGTTACGAATTGCAATCTTTCCCTCCCAACCGTCGCACGTTCGCCAATCTGAACGAAGCGAACAGGGAGATCGAATACGACGTGGACGTAGGCGACGGGTTCATTCATCCTCACAGAGCGGACCTCTACCTTCAATTCGATGTGGTGAAGAAGGAAAGCGGAGATGCGTTTCCCGCAGCAGCAAACTTGATACTCGTGGACAACTTCGTGCCTCACCTGTTCTCCCAGGTGGAGGTGAGGAAACACAACACCGTCATCGACAGAATAGATTATCCAGGCATCACGTCGACGGCGGTGGGAACGTTGAAATTATCCAAAACGGACGCAGCGTACTATCAAGCGGGAGGATTCGAAGCCGGGACCAAAATATCGACGAAAAGTCACACGGTGCTCTTTCCCATGCGTCTGCTGCCTGGTTTCTTCTCGGACTACAAGAAGATCATGTGGAAGGGAGGACTGCGCGTTACGTTTCGAAGAGCGGCCAACGACAACAACGTACTGATGCGATACTCTACTTTGGGTCCGGACGGCACCACGCCGATAGCCAACACTTTACCCGAAGCAGCGAAATGCGTCATCCGGAGCATGGAATTGAGAATGCCGGTGGTGGAATACGAAACGAACTACGCCCTCAAGTACAAAGCGGAGATCTTGAAAAGTCCGCAGGTGCCGATTCACTTTCACGGTTACCAGTGCGTGCAGAAGATGGCGTCGGGAAGTCACATGGAATTCGACGTGACGACGCAGTTCAACAACATACAGTTCGACATGCCAGATTTCGTCGTAGTGCTCTTTCAGACCGGGAGGGACAAGAATCAGGAAAAAGATTCCAGCAAGTTCGACGACTGCAAGATCAAGAACGTTTATCTGAAGAATAGACGCAACGAAGTGTTCCCGCGCGAGAATTACAACCTCGACGTGACCAAAAACGATTACCTCAAACTTTACGAAGCGTTCTCGGCTTACAAACGCGTGACCGAGGGAAGCATGGACATGTACTACACGCCCAGCGAGTTCAAAGCACGGAGACCCATGACCGTCATCAACACATCTAAGAGAAAGAAGGTTGTGGTCAACGATCGAACCAACATCAAGGTCGTCTGCGAGTTCCACGATGCCTTGCCCGAGGATACCCTATGCAGTGTCATCCTGATTGCAGAGAAGTCCTTCGCCTACGACGTGAAGAACGAGAGGGTCACAGAGCAGTTTTAACAAGTTTTTTAACATCTTTTCTTGCACAATAAGAAATTTTCTGCACTAGCACAATCAGTTACAATGGCACAATACGAATTTCACTAGTTCAGATCAGTTTCAAATATCAATTTCATTAGTTATCAGTTACAATATCTTTTTTGTACTATAGCACGAGACAATCAGAAAATTTGCACAAAAAAAATTGTTGTTGTTTTTACACGTGAAAATTAACAATAAAATTTTTTTTATCGTTTCAGATCCTGTCGAAACATCAAAAACACATACACACACACTAGAAAAAAGCATGCAACTTTATTTGTAACACGCACATATTCTCCATCTTCATCAAGAAAATATTATAATAAACATAATTATTTTTATCTATATCTCACAATAAAACTCTATATCCAAAAATATCACAACATCAAATAACACTAGAGTCGTTAGTACACGTTGCATGCATTACGGAGGTCCTCTGTAGGGTTTCATGGAAGTTTGGGGGAAAAAAAAACACGTGAAACTCTACAGAGGTGCGGTAATCTATAACCGCAGCCATTAGAAAACTTTTACATTTTTTGGTTGGGCACCACGCACCCTGGCGAGGTTATAGGGGCCAGGCCTCCTAAAAACAACAATTATTATTTTGTTTGTTTGTTTGTGTTACAATACATATGTGCGCGCACGCGTGTGTGTGTGCGTGTATGTCTGTGTGTGTGCGCGGCACGTCGTTCCCCCGAGAGAGAGAAAGGTTTACAAAGGTCGCAATATACAAACGTTGGCCTCCGGGAGTTGGAAAATTACGATATGGCACATTCGCTCATTACCGTTCCCAGCTATAAGTTTTTCTCTCTCTCTAGCCCTTGCCAACTAAAAAAAAGTGTAGGTAGGAGTTGGCAGCACTGCGAGAAAATAGAGATCATGCCTTACAAGAAAAAAAACCATTAAGGCGATTTTTATTTGATGACGTTGAACCCGTGTAGTGTTCCCATCCATCCATCTCCCTCTTTTACGGCAGTGCCGGCTCTCTTTGTTTAGTATATGCAGGTTGGCAAAAATTGCTTTATGCACTGTAAAGCAAACCTCAAGCAAAATTGCCAGCCCCTTGCTTTAGGTTAGGTTAGACAAAAAAAAAGCTGTAGGTGGGCTGTCGGTTGTTTAACTCTTCCCTCTCTCTCTTTTATCTCTTTTTTGTAAAAGGCTATGGCAAAAATACCAGTAGGTTGGCAACCTTGCTTTATGCACTAAGGCAAGTCTTAAGTAAACTTGCCAGCTCCTTGCTTTAGGCTAGGTTAGACCTGGTTAGGTTAGGTTGGGTTAGGTTAGGTTAGGTTAGGTTAGGTTAGGTTAGGTTAGGTTAGGTTAGGTTAGGTTAGAGTGGGTGTTGGCAGCTGTCGGTTGTTTAACTCTTCCCTCTCTCTCTCTCTCCTCTCTCTCTCTCTCCTCTCTCTCTCCTCTCTATTTTTTTTTTGTAAAAGGCTATGGCAAAAGTACCAGTAGGTTGGCAACCTTGCTTTATGCACTGTAAGGCAAGCCTCAAGCAAGGTTGCCAGCTCCTTGCTTTATGCACTGTAACGCAAGTCTCAAGCAACGTTGCCAGCTTCTTGCTTTAGGCTAGGTTAGACCAAAAAAAAAACCTTGGTGATTTTTTCGAGTAAAATATTGGCAACACTGCCAGAAAATAGGACTTGTGCCTTACAAGAGCAAACCATTAAGGCGAGCCTCAAGCAAGATTGCCAGCTCCTTGCTTTAGGCTAGGTTAGACCAAGAAAAACCTTGGTGATTTTTTTTCGAGTGAGGAGTTGGCAACACTGCGAGAAATAGGGCTTATGCCTTACAAGAGCCTCAAGCAAGGTTGCCAGCCCCTTGCTTTAGGTTAGGTTAGACCAAGAAAAACCTTGGTGATTTTTTTCGAGTGAGGAGTTGGCAACACTGCGAGCCTCACCGAGCCTCATTTTCGGTTTCAGAACTCTCTAAACTGGACTACTCCCGGACTTACCGAAAATCCCCAGAATGTAATTTTAGGCGTATGCGGCAGCATAACCACTGACAAATAGAGCAACTGGGAGTGTATAAAGGAAGAAAAATGCTAGAGAACGAACCTGTATAGTTCAATTACATAGGACATAATGCACACCCTCCCCCATAGTTCATCGTCTTTTGCAATACTTCGTTTCCTTTAAGAGTATAACATCGTTTAATAACGGCGAAAGGATTCCTCTACACTAAAATTTTAGGTGAAACTATATGGGGGCATGGACATCCGGGTGGGAGTGGGAAATAGGTATGGCCACACCTTCCACTGGAAAATGAATGTCAACCTAAAAGTATATATTTCACACATATAATTTCATTTCAGTCACAGTGATTTACATTAATTATTATAATGGGGATGCAGGAACGTGATAATTTCAAACTCAAGTGGTGTTCTTGAGAGAGCAACCCTATAATGGGGACAATATGCCTCGTTAAATCCCCTGGAAAAAATGCCTTACTTCCCTCTCCCTGTAAAATCAATATACGGACGTCCATGATTAGGGGGGGGGGTGGGCAATTGGTCCCCGTGCGCACGCTGTGGCCCAATACTATTTTTGAACTTAACAGGAATTCAGCTGGGGCTTAGCGTAGCGGTAACGCTGTCGCTTCGTAATCAAGGGATGCTGAGTTTGATCCCAGACGGGAGGCATATTGCTCAATGGTTCGGATCCTACTTTAAGCTCAGCTGTAGGTCCAGTCCTGATTAGCCTATTTGAGCGTAAAGTGGACCTAAAATAAGAACAAGTAGTGACTCGAGAGGGCACAGGTGAGAGGGAACAAGATTGCATGGAGGGGGAAAAGCGACTGCAGTATGTACAGTCACGGACACTGCTGGGTTGTAACAATTCAATTCAAAGTCAATTCATTCATTACAACCCAGAACTGTCCGTGTCTGTACTAATTCTCTCCGCCCTTCTCTACCGCAATGCGCGACCTTGGTCCAGAGATTCCTGAGATAAAATATAGGATTACAGTAGTCACAGTACCTCCTCCCCCTTTCTTTAATTGTTTGACGGTTTTTCTTATCGGGCGTTTCCTCCTAGCTACGCCCCTGACTATCAGTCACGAAATTGCTGCACATGCCACTATAGTAGTGCCGCCATAAGAACGGGCCTTCATTCACAGTGCAGAACGGTTATTTTGACAAAATTCTGTTTTCCTCCTGGCTACTTCGGAGAGGAGGAGATATTCTAATGTTTCCGCTTCTTGCCCAAAAATGGGGGCAGCGGTAGACCTAACTGGCTGTTTGACCGCAAGTTTCTTTCTAGTAAATGTGGCAACAGAGGGTCACTGCCAGAAAGGCGGGTCAGGCGCCGGGAATTATGGTATCCTCACTTTACCTACAACAGCATGTTCCATTAAAACGTGTTCGGCCAACAACAACTTACTCAGAGATCTCGTGTGAACTGAGCCTAAGGCGTTTAAAAGTTGGGAAATGGCCGTTTGTAATCTAATCACTAACCATCTTTCTCGAGCAGTCAAAGATTTTTCTCTGTGGAGAAGAACAGTAACGATAAGTGGCAAAAAATCATCTCACTCATCCTCAACATCCCAGTCTTCAAGTCCGGCCAAAAGAAGTAAAAAGAGAAAAATCCAGCCTTTTTATTTTCTTTTCATTCGCGCACGACGCTCTACACTGATAAGAATTGGATTTAATGAAGTTATTCCGGCAAAGCTACCGCCCCTCCCCCTTTAATCAGAGTCATTTCTTCTTCCTCTTCTTTCTAACGAGATGATCCTAGGAACTGCGTTCAAAGAGACTTCATTTCAGATAATTCTTTACCGGCGTTTTCAATGCCTCTTTCCTCCCACGCGCGCGACATCTTCCGTCACTATTAAGAGCTACAAGAAGTTCTCCTGACGGCCGCTACGAGCCGCCACCGTATGAAGTTACGGTTCAAGGAACGGTACGGTAAAGTGGAAGCTGGCATTTTAAGTCTCACTCAAAGAGAGTTTTCTACATTAAAGCGTTAGGGGATATGATCATTATTACTCTCGAACAGATAAAAATCGGAATAGAAATACAGGAATGCTGATTCGATAAGTTCTCAGTTCCAGACAAGTAGCCAGCGTGCAAAAGCGTCGCCAGACGTTTTGTAGTGGTGGTCACGTCATTGATAAAATTTAAATAGTAGAAATAATAATGAGAATAATAATAATTATTATTATTGTTATGATTATTATGTTATAACGACCATCATAATATAATAAATGTACACCAATTTTATTCCAATTATTATATCATTGGAGAGAAGTTTCAATTAGATGAGCGAACATCCAGCACAACTATTTTTCATGAAATTTTAAATTTCACATAGTTAGTGTACTGAAATACACTGCTTTGTTATTAACATTTACAACCTCGTTAAATAAAAAAAGCTTTAAGAAGTTAGGGAGAAATTTATGTTGTGTGACATCTCACACAAAACTCTTATTTTTTGAATTTTGAAAACTGTCGAAAACTTTTATCTTTGTATTAAGTGGTAGAATATGAAATATAACATGGTTTCTGAATTTCACTCAATTTTCTACATCTAACGCACATTTTACTTTGGTTTTCTGTTCAAATATTAGCTATGTCAGTGTGTCAAATCTTCGATAGCGAGTTAACGGTATCTTGCGTTAACTTGTAGTATAGAGGCAACCAAGCTGTGTGTATGAGAGAGAGAGAGAGTTTTTGCTTTAAGTCCACTTCTTGCAGAGATAGACTAATCGGAACTGGACCTACAGTTTAAAGTGGGATCCGAACCACTATGTGCCTCCACCGTGTATAGAACCCAGAACCTACTGATTACAAGACAACGATGTTACCACTACAGTCAGTCGGTTGAGAAGCAAGTATTTTCAGTTAGGTGCATAATGGTGATCACCCATTTCCTCTAAATTAAAACGATCGCACTTCTCAAGCCGTCAAAAATAAACAAGAGACGTTCAGTGAATATAGCGGTGTTCGATCGACAGCTAAAAGCAACGAGTTGACACGCACCTACTGACTTATGTGTAAATAGTCATAAGTTTGTTAAAATCCCTCAATCAAACTTCTCAGCATTTATTTTGTAAGGCAAGGAACTACGACAACTTAAGTTACACGAACTCCTTTGCGTGCAGGAAAACAATTTATGTTACTTTCACAAAATAACATACTTCAAACACATTTCAACATTTTCCTTCCTCTATTCAAAGAAATCAATACTCTTGAACCCAATATGGTAACAGTTTCATACATCGGAGACACATTTCTTCAATTTTACACAAGAAACTACTTACGGAAATGAGTTTCTCCAAGGTTTACAACGTTCGTCGAGGTATTTTCTTTCATTGTGGAATATATTTGACCGGGAAATCATGTATTTTTCAAGAGAAATATCTCACCGACGCACAATTGCCATTGCCTTCATTTGCTTGCCCTACGACAACCGGATGCTGCGTACGTTTGATGACATAAGCCCCTGTCAGTGTTTCAACCCCCCTCTTTTTTTACTATGCTTGCCTAACGTAACCAAACCTAACCTAATTTTATCGGAAGTGGTTCGTGGTGCTATCAGTGAATGGCTCGTGTGGGGCTATTTGTGAATGGTTCGTGGGGCTATTGGTCAGCTACCGTGCGTAATGGTTCGTGGGGCTATCCGTGAAACGTTTGTGGGGCTATCCGTCAGCTACCTGGTCTATACGTCAGCTACCTGTGCATAACGTATAATATCCACCGAAGACAAACACGATAGTAGGTATTTTTCGGTGAAGAGGGTTGAAACACTGCATACCCACAATGTGAGTCAAGATGTTCCCGCCATATTGTATGTTCCGGAAGCGAAGAAAGGAATAAAAAAAAAGCACTCAGAATGTGAAAAATTGAGTTTGTTTTCGTGTAAAAAACATAATGGCACCTTGAACTATGTTCCGCAATACACAATTGGTAAGTAAGTACGAACCATGCGAAACACAAAATATCCCATTTTAATGTGTCTCCGATCTATGAAACTGTTACCCACAATATTAAGTATTATCAATCTTAATCGCATTAATCAATTAAAAATTAATTAACATGTAACTTACAAATTATTACTTTCATTTCAAGGTCTATATCCCTTAACATACTCCATTATTCCATATTTTTCTATCTTTCCCAAGAGTTTTTCACACAGGTTGGTCGTCAACCACCAGATCAACATGAATGCGTCATACTTCCGATCACTCACAAGGCCGTTACGAAGTAGAGAATTTTTTTATTATGGAGTTGGAAACACTGTCAAGTCACGTCCATTGTTGCAGTGCGGTCATTTGCTATCGGGGCTAATATCTTCGGCAGTCCTACCGTTTCAAATTTAGATAAGGGATAATTATGGCGGCAAATCTTCCAGCCGAATAGATCCGCTGGACAGGAGTGAAGAAAAACGGGAAGAAGAAAACGCGGGAAGGAAAAAATGGAGAAACGCGACACCGAAAGAGAGTTCGAGGAAGATAACGTGACCGAACAGGGAGAGGCAGGATGACAAATGTCCAGAAATATCACTAATGATAAGAACTCTCAGTGTATTCTTTCTCGAGCAGCTGCCAAATGTACATTTTAAAGTGGATTGTGTTCAACTGTTAACATTCCTACTGACAACGAAGAACGACAGCTATACCAACTTGAGGCAAACCTGACCTGCTTAACCTACTCACGTAGGCATAGGCGCAGACTTTGGGGGGGCAAGGCACATTATACCCCCACCAAAAAGTATTCTCGTACACAGAACTTAAAGTGCGTCAATTGAAACACAAAAGTGCATACATTTCTTTTACTCCAATGACACATAAAAAGTGCATAAATGATTGATTATGCACTTACATGCATCAAAATAAATTAGACAAATAGTTCACTAAAATGCATCAAAATTTTTGTGTCAAATGACACATTAAAGTGGATATTTCGTTTGATGCATCTAAACGTGTCTTTGGAGTCCAAAAATTTGATGCATTTTTAGTAGAACTGAGCCGATACCGATGCCCATACCGATACTTGTATAATCCCAGTACAAAGTAACAAAGGCTAGTTTCCGAGTCATACTAACTCGTCACATCTCTAGGCACGTATTTAGAAATATATAATTTGGGGAGCCAGTCCGAGCCAAGTGTCTCAGAAACATAATAATAAAAGTGTCTCTATTTAATACGTTAATATAATTATTTGTAATAATATGAAAATTAATTTATTAGTACTCCATTTCTCCGATGCGTATGGAGTATTGTTGTATGTAACTACAGACTGAGAAACGAAGGAAAGACAAGGTTGGAACTTATTTTTTTTCTTACTATCTTGACTAGAAAATATTGTTATTACATAAATAGTAAAAAGACGCTACAAAATCAGAAATAAAGCAGCAAATACTGTATTCATCATCTAGCTTACGTGTAGTTAAGAACGCTAAAATTTGTGTAAAAACAACAGTCATCACAAGGAAATTTATGTCAAAGAAATAAAAAAAAATTGAATATTTACTGAATAACAAAAAAATGATGTTACGTCCATTTGATGAAAAGTAAAGTTTCTGATAAATAATTTATGTACATTATTGTAAGTAGTGGTGTACAGTCATGGAAAAAAGTTCTTCCCCATAAGGCTTTAATAGGAGCAAGTAATGCAGGAGGGTAGGCAACACATATTGCACCCTTCGATGATCGGGTGATTTTGCCTGTCTTAACACCGAGAAATGTATTCCACGCGAAGGTCAACATGACAGGAAACAAAGAGGGTCACGTGACTATTGGTTACGTGGAGTGTTGTGCTTCTCCACGTCCCCAGTTCTTGATCCACATTGCAGAAAAAGTAGAGCTGCATGCAATATATGAAAATAGGTTGTTTTCAACTACACGCTTAATTATGATTTTCCCAATTGTAAATCTATCAGACGTGTCTCCCGATTTAGTTGGGACAGTCTTTTACTTTGAATTCCTGTTTGTCATAGGCGTAACTTGACGGGAGCAGAAAGGGCATTTGTAACCCCCCCCCAAAAAAAATCAGGTTTCTTAAAGCTGCTAAAACAGGAATTAAATACTATGATTTGACGCATCCAAAAAAAGTATTATATTGAAAGATTTTTCCCAAATACGTAGATAGCAATTTAATACTTTGAAAGTGTCTCAGATTTGTTTATTGTCACAACTTACGATCAGGTTGCTCCGACCCTAACATAGAAGGAATGACGTTATGATTGATTTTTTATTTTGCTATTGTTTAGTGATCCTTTATATGCTTTCATTCTGAATTTTAAGTCTGAGTAGCGTACAGTTTTCTTTTTACAGGGGTTTAACTGAGTGAAGTTGTGTCAATGTGCCAGAATGGAGAAAACTGAGGTGAGAGCGGTGATCAAATATTTTGTGAAGAAGAAGTGGACGGTATCCAAAATTCATGAGGACTTGGTGGATACACTAGGGGACAGTACTCCTTCATACAGTATGGTGAAGAGATGGTGTCGTGAGTTTAATTGTGGGAGAGAGTCGTGTGAGGATGAATATGCAGGTGGAGCACCAAAAACTGTCATGACGACAGAAAACATTAACAAAGTCCACGATATCGTGCTGAAGGATCGTCGAGTCACTATGCGTCATGTTTCTGAGATGTGTGGCCTGTCATATGGCACTGTGCAAGACATAATAACCCAGAAATTGCAAATGAAAAAAATTGCTGCAAGATGGGTCCCTCGAAACCTCACCCCACATCAGAAGCTCACCCGAGTGCTCATCAGTCAAGAACTTCTTGACAACTTTCGTGCTGATATAGACGATTTCCTTCCCCGATTTGTAACTATGGATGAAACATGGGTCTATCACTTCGACCCAGAAACAAAATCACAAAGCATGGAGTGGAAACACCCACATTCTCCACCAAGAAGAAGTTCAAGGTGCAAACGTCAGCAAAAAAGGTGATGGCCTCAATTTTCTGGGACTGCAAGCGTGTCCTACTTGTGGACTATCTACAAAGATGGCAAACCATCACTGGCACATACTACAGTGACCTAATCAAGAAATTACGTGATTCCATCAAGAAAAAGAGGCGTGGGATGTTGACCCGTGGTGTGCTCCTTCACCAGGACAATGCACCTGTCCACACCTCACGCATTGCGAGGGCCGCTATCGCAGATGCATCGTTCCAATTGTTGCCCCACCCACCCTATTCCCTAGATTTGGCCCCCAGTGATTTCCATTTGTTCAAACATTTGAAGAGTGACATTTGTGGGCAAAAGTTTTCTGATGATTCTGAGGTGATAAGGGCTGTGGACTCATGGTTGGAGGACCAGTCGGAAGAATTTTTTTTGCAAGGTATCCAGGCGTTGGAGCACCGATGGGAAAAGTGCTTTGGAGTTGCAGGGGAGTATGTTGAAAAATAATAAAAAAAATTAAAACCCTATTGCCGCTCTTTCTATGTTAGGGTCAGAGCAACCTGATCGCCCCTCGTAGTATGGCACAGGTCTACTACAAAAGTGGAATTTCGTAACAGAAATATGAACCCACTCCTTTTATTTCGTAGCCGATTTCATCTTGAAACTGAAATTAAGAATATTAGTTAACAATGTCATTGGTAAACAATAAAAAAATGTGTTAGACCCAATTCTTTAATACCTTATCATAATCTTTATCGCAAGTTTAAATTTTGTTGTAAGTCCACTTTATGCAAAAAAGAAAGGTAAAGTTCTCACCTGTGCTTGGCGCTACGGCATGAAGGCGTATAGGGGGTGTGGGGGTAACGCCCCACACTTTCTTGATTCGTTCGTGAGTGGGGGTGATGTGATCAGCATCACGCCGCCCCACACTTTCTTGATTCGTTCGTGAGTGGGGGGTGATGTGATCAGTATCACGCCCCTGACCGCCTTTACCCCCAGGGTTTCCCCCAGGTACCCATGTCATTCGACGCTGGGTGGGCGCTGGGGCCGCTTCCAACGTTAGAAAAGTTCCCGGGCTTGAACCGGCCGGGAATCGAACCCGGGGCCTAGAGCATGGTAGTCAGACGCGTTACCGACTGAGTCACCGGCACAGATAGACTAATCTGAAGTGCATACAGTTTAAAGTGGGATCCGAACCACTATGTGCGATCACCTGGTATCGTACCCCAGACCCCTTGATTACAAGGCCTTACCACTACGCCATCAGTGAGGCGCACACAATCTTTGTATTTCGACCTTTTTAAACCTATATGTATCATATAAGAGGTTGTTTAACGTTGCTATGCCTCTATGGATTATATTTAGCCAGTATTCGAGCACATAGCGTCAGGTTTCATAGAATATAAGCTTCTCTTGCATGTTTATGGTTTCCTGTCTGCAGTAGAAAAACTGGCAGGTTCCCATAGCTTTTCTTTCAATAGTCTTCCAATGGTTGAATATCATATCACTAAAATTTGATTCATTCGTTTCGAACACAATCCCCGATGGCGCAGTGGGATCGTGGGCGCCTTGTAATTAAGGGATCCCGGGTTCGATACTCGGTGGAGGAACATAGTGGTTCGGATCCCCCTTTAAACTATAGGTCCTTTCACGATTAGCCTAACAGGACATAAAGTGGACTTAAGACACCAATCAACCAACCAACACAATCCCGTTATTGTCCAGATTATCGAATCCAGAACCTTCGTCGCGAATAACATAAGCAGGAAGACAACGTGAAATAACCGAACAGAAACAGAACCTAAAACCTACATCGGATAGATTGAATTAAGTCGACGATACAGCACGGGTTCTGAAATGAAAAAGAATACGAAAGTTGAAGGACCTCTATACGCACCCACTTTTCCTCCACTCAATGGGGAAGATATCCTTCTAGCTGAGAAGCCTTTACGTAGGAGTGCCCTGAGGGAACTTCAAGGCCACGACGATAAAGTGTTCTACGTGCAATGACGGGACCGAAACATACGTCAGATAGCTGTGTTCCTCCTTATTTCGTACGCCATTGATAACTGGAACACGTGACCTCGTCTTTGGTAGAGCAGAAGCCTGCTTGCTTGCCACCACCCTTTAGTTCAGTGACCTTCGCCTTTAGTCAGCAAGAGTGAATGACTCACCATATACTTGTTGTCTGTGACGCTACACAAGAATAGATATTTCGTTAGTGGCTGTAAGTATTGTTTCATCTGCAGTTATATCAGTTAACATTTCAATAGTTTCCTTCCTAATGGTTACGTTAGTGATAAACATGTAAATTAGTTCTCGAGAGTGAACGTTTTATCTATTTGAACGGGTGATTTTTATACAGCCTGCATGTATTATTTTTTCCTGAAACAAGAACAAATTCGAAGACGCAAAAAGAGTTGTATAAGAGAAGTTAACAAAAGGAAAAAAGAAGAAGAAAACGAAAATGTAAATGCTGAAATAAATTATGGTAGAGATCGAGTGAATAAAATTTTGTCATGGAGCCTCCTCGATGGCGTAGTGATAACGTCGTCGCCTTGTAATGAGTGGATCCCGGGTTTGATACACGGTGGATGCACATAGTGGTTAGTATCCCACTTGAAACTGAAGGTCGAGTCCAGATTAGCATATCTGTGCACCAAACCAAAACTAAGAAAGAAATTGTCGCAGTGTAAGAAAATGTCATGTTCAACCAGATACGAAACAAAAGGGAATAATATATTGCAGGTTGGAGTTCACATCTGTAGCATCTAACCAGCACAATTATGAATCGCAACATATCGTATCAGATCCATTTTTATTATACATGTATGATAATATAAGAGAAGTAGAGGAAAGAGAAAACCAAGCGAAACACGGACGCCTTCTCCAGAATTTCAAATCTCGTTACATAAGGTTCTGGGTTGGAGTCCCGAACAGGCATGACTTTCTTGTTCTTGCCCTTTTATCTGCTTCATTTCATCATAATTCATCGTTATGGTTTACCTGCAGGGGGAGAATAATGACAATAATTGCCAATACAAAGCCAATGACAAACAGAACAACTCGATTACGGAGGTGCCAAGAAAAAACGAGACTTGACAGTTTCTCCGTCTCTCGGTTTGTCGAATTGAAAATTGCTCTCCCGTTCTTGGTCTCGATTAGTTAAATATAGAAATCGAAAATGTATGTGAATGAATATGCATGTATTTCATATATTCCGGTTTTGTAGGAGATTTCGTGAGAGATGAAATAAGTACTCTTCCATCGTATTTATTAGGGCCTCCCCGATGGCGCAGTGGTAGCGTCGTCGCCTTGTAATCAAGGGGTCCCAGGTTCGATACCTGGTGGAGGCACAAGTGGTTCGGATCCCACTTGAAACTGTAGGTCCAGTCCCGATTAGCCTTGCTGTGCATAAAGTGGACTTAAAAAACACCAACTCAAAAACCATCGTATTTATTTTTATAATTTTTATTCCCTGTTCGATGATCGCGACGATAAGGACGAGTGACCATTACATGAAATTGATGACGAAATAGTCAAACAACCCCGACAAGGACGGTACTCAAACCCGGGAACTTTGGCGACGATATCGAATGTCAATCACTTAATGAGCTTGACCACCGAGCCTGCTTAATGTTGTTTCTGTCAGGTAATTCGTAATAATATCCCACATTCACTATCATTTGCTTCATAACTTATCTTATTGTTGTGATTAACCTGAATTCAAAGAATAAGTTGAAAGGCAAAAATGCAAGATTGAATGTCTCTGATGTTACTTCGTGCCGAATAATATGACGTGGTATTATGATATGAATTTATTAATCATATAATATGCCTATTCATTCCATTGATTGATCCCAATTGAGCACACAAAATATGGTGTAATGTCCACTCCATGGAGGAGTGGTTAGCACAGCGCGCTACGATGCCATGGGTCCCTGGTTAGAATCTCGACTTGGGCGTGGGTGTCCTTGGTAAGTGTCCCTTCATCAATTTCATCATAGCATCACTCATCTTCATCGTCGCTATTTGCCAAAAGTGAAAGAATAGCAAATCTAAATAACAAACATCCAATCAAATCGAACATCTCTACCGATTTAATTCTATACGGTACCGAATTCCCACTTTATTACTGCATCTTAAGTCATTTTACAGCATCTCAATTGTTTTCCGATTCGAAAACATTTGGAATGTTGTTTTGTGCAGTTGATTGTGCATTGTTTCGTTGTTTGGATTGTTTAATTAACGTCGCATTAATTAGTTTTAGACCAATCGTGACAGGGGAAAGCAAGAGCACAAAGGAAGCGAAAAAGACAAGGAAGAGACCACGACTTTCTTTAAAGATAGCATCCCGTGAATACAACTCAAGTGACTGCAGAATATTATGAATAAAATTTATTTCGCTTTTTCCTTTTATTTCTGTTTCAGTTATTTTACTTCGCTTTTCTTCTACCACTCGCGTTACTCGTGTCGGTGAGGAAGAATTATAAACTCGTGAAATGGACGATGGTACAAAAAAATATATGCCTCTCCCACGGTTCGAAACTGTCAGTACAAAATATTGTCTTATTTTTAAAATTTACGGTCAAATATGGTTTGTCACGTAGCAATTTTCGCTTATATCTTTCTCAAGGGGTTCCATTGCCTCTCTGATGTCGTAGTGGTAACGTCTTCGCCATGTAATGAAAGGCTTCCGAATTCAATACCAAATAGAGAGGCATTTGGTTCGGATCTCATTTTAATCTGTAGGTCCAGTGCATGAACTGGACTTAAACAATTAACGTGTGGCATGTGGTCTGTGATGAGAACCATAATTTCAGCGAACAACCTTCTTGACAATGACTCTAATATCACTTGAAAGAATAGTATTTCCTTACGAGTAGCTCTTGTCAAGAAACCAGTTCCTGAAATTTTCTTCTGGAGGCATCGTAGCACCCAGCTGTTTGTTGTGGCTGGGGCACGAGTCATGTGACTCATGCTATCAAAGCTCAATCCTTCCCGAGAACTCAGAATCACCAGGCAAACTTAAGCGAATATCTTGTTATTTGGGTTGCATAAACAACAGGCTTTAAGACGTTACGAAATTCTACGTCCCGTGGCCCAGGTATTTTTTTCTAAGACTGTACATAACTCTTCAGAGGGGCCTCTCCGATGGTGTCGCCGTCTCCTTGTAATCAATAGATCGCGGGTTTGATACTCAATGGAGGCACATAGTGGTTCGGGTCCAACTTTAAAATGTAGGTCCAGTCCCGATTAGCTTCAGTGGCGTAGCGTGATTCTATGAAAGGTGTAAGGCTTCCTTAGATAAACCTGATCTGAATATTGGATAAAGAAAACCCAAAGATATTTTAACTAAATAGAATGTATTTGAATGTAAGTCATGCATGGGCATACTCAACTTCAAACACAAAATGCACACACTCTATGTTAGCAATAAGAGCATATGTATTACTTAATGAAAATTCATTTATACTGTAACTCGATCCGACGATCCTTAGTTTGAACACCTCAATCACGTCGTCGTAGAATCGGGAGTTTCTGGTCAATGTCTTTAGCAGCTCCTTTTCAATGGATATCAGTCCCAAGTCAGATTTCCTTGCCTGAGTCGGTGTGCTGCGTTGAAATGTGTGAATCCTCTTCAGTGCAGAAAAATATTTTTCTACCGACGAGCTTGAGGCAGGAACAGTGAGGAAGAATTCTGTTAGTTTGTACACTTGTTCAACAGCTTCATTCAAATGGGAAGTACGCAGGTATTACTCATGAATTTCAAACACACTCTTTACTCGATATTCGGCTTCAGAATAAATTACCTATAGCTCAACTTTCAACTGGTAGTAATTGACAAATTTCGCATACAGCTTAGTTAAGCACACAGACTCTTCTTCTGGAAAGGCCATGTCATATTTTTATTCTTATTATTCTTTTTCTTTCACCAAAAAGCCATTTGTGGGAAATGCATAGGGTACAATTTGCAAATGCAAATGCATTCGAGAATATTACTCATTATCATGGTTATGATATTTGCGCACATTTTGAAAAGCATATCAAGCAACTTAGTCAAAGAAAAGGTAAAACAGATCTGTAAATCATAACGCTAAGTATCACTCGTATGCTTTTAACATTACGGGCAACTGGGATGCACGCGCCTAACTTTGCGGGCGCTGCCGGATCTAGGATTGCGAGACATTCCTCTTTTATCTTTAACTTCGCTGCTTCTAATGAAGGTAATATCCAACATTAAACCATCTCTTTGTGAACTTAATAGTTAGTTTACACATTTAAAATGACACCCGTTTTGTTACCTACACCTCCCGTCAAGCATTGTTGAAACAACACGGGAGTCGATTTTCTTGGTTCTCTTCTGACCGTGCAAACAGACGCAGCGGGGACAGAAATCTCGCCAGTTAGAACCCACTGGTAATGCGCCTTACAGTACCTGAGAATCGGGGCGCCCTGTCATTGGTTGAGAAGATACTACGTAAGCAAACACACCCGCCATGGGCGAGTCCAAATAATTTCTTCCATTCACCCGCACGTAAGTCCTCTCAAGAAGCCTTACAGAGAAACAACTCGAATCAAAACAAGTCCTCAATTGTTTCGTTAAAAGTTCTACTTGAAGTCTGACATTGCTATGTGTGTTCAAGCGATAAATACGGGAATGAAATACGTTTTCTTCAATAATTTCAACTTGTAAGGTGGACTTACAAGCCTTACGTGGGCACTACGCCGCTGATTAGTTTATCTCTCTTAGGATTGTCATTCAAAACCGTATGTTCCCAATCTAATCTCGGCGGAAACTATTGATTGATTGATTTGTTTTATTTTACTTCGCGGTTTGTGCATCTTGGCTAATTTGCGAAGATGGGGATGAGTGATGAAATTGATGAATGGACATTTACAAACAACCATGCCCAAACGGGATTCGAACCCGGGACCCCTGGCGTCACAGCGCGATGTGCTAACCACTCAGCCACGGGTTCCGGCTTTCGGCGGAAATAAATAGCCATCATTGGCCGATACCAGCAGTCACACGAAAAACAGAAGTGAAGAGGATAAGTATAATTTGCTGATTTCCCATCGCGCTTGATTTAGATAATACAAGCTAATTGCACAGTAACCTTCATCCCTCTTTTCCAAGAACTCCGCAACTACCTGACTCGGCATTATAACCGCGTTTGTTAGAACCTGTCCCGTTTCCCGCGCTAGCGATCGCTCGACAGTTTTGGTGCCAATGAGAAACGAGGAAAAATCGTCTGCTGGGCAGCGAGGAGCGAATGGAAGCCAGAAGAGAGACGCTTACGTAGACACTGTTGAGACGTTGCGTATTTTAATTGGCTGCCTGGCTTTGACTTTCCCCAGCACGCAGAAAAGCCAGCGACCAGCTAGCGCGGGAACCGGGACAGGTTGTAACAAACGCGGTATAGTGCGGCGGGGGATTTAAAAACATCCACCTATCTTATGACCACAATCTTCAAGCTAGAATTGGCAAGGAATGGTTTATTTCACACAGCGTTAACTAAGCAATTCCATGCCCTCGTGGTCACGTTTAGGTTCAGCATTCACTTACCCATGCCCAATTTATTTTAAGCTACCGCCTCTGCACGTAGGCATCTTATAGAAAAATAAATAAAACCCAACCTATTCACATTTATTTCCGCTATTTGCTGCATACGTGAGTAGATTAGATATGTCAGTTTTAGTACTTTAAACACATATCTCCAAGAAGTGCTACAGCTGTCACTAGCCGCTCGTCTGACGACGTAGTTTATTTTAGACAAATAACAAGCTCTGAAGATATTCAACCTCTGCCCTAAATGATGAATTTTTGATTATATGCACTGAATTGTTATGTAAGTTTGCATGTAATTATGTAGCACGCACACACACACACACACAGCCACTTGAGTTCGTTCTTAGTCAACTTTATGCACAGAAAAGTCTATCGGGACTGAACTTACAGTTTAAACCAGGATCCGAAACACTATGTGAATGTGCGCGCGCAGTGGTAGCGTCGTCGCCTTGTAATCAAAGGGTCCCGGGTTCGATACCCGGTGGAGGCACAAGTGTTTCGGATCCCACTTTAAACTGTAGGTCCAGTCCCAATTAGCCTTACTGTGCATAAAGTGGACTTACAACAACAAATCAACCAACCAACTATGTGAATGTGCCTCCGTCGGGTATTGAAACCGGGACACCTTGACTAAATGGCGACAACGTTACCATCAGCCCCTCCCCCAACACACATATACGGGGGGCAGGCCTTATAGGAAGCACAAGAGAGGATAGAGAGGTTTACAGAGTTTTTATAGATTGATTGAATGATTGACTTACATAGTTTACTTCGCTTTTTGTGCCACTTTTGGCTAATTTGCGAAGATGTGGATGATTGATGATAGGATGAAATTTATGAATGAGTAGTATAAAAGTATATAGGATAAACTCGAGAAAGTACGAACCCCCCTCAAGCAGATTTGGCTACACTTAAAACAGGCTCAACATGCCCATATGAGCTTTTTGCTCAAGTGTGGAATATTGTCTAATCCAAGATTTTTGTAAAAATGCCCTCGGGAATTTCCTGAGAAAGTACGAACCCCCCTCAGATTGATTTGTCTACACTTACAAAAGGCACTTCTGTGAGATTGTTGTCCATAAACCTGTCAAAAATATGCCCCTCTTCATATTTTTTTTGCCCACACCTAAAACTACGCAAACGTATTAACACACACCCACACCCACCCACACCCACCCACACATATTTACTTCCGGTTCACTTCCGGTTCACTTCCGGTCCACTTCCGGTCTACTTCCGGTCCACTTCCGGTCCACTTCCGGTCCACTTCCGGTCCACTTCCGGTCCACTTCCGGTTCACTTCCGGTCCACTTCCGGTTCACTTCCGGTTCACTTCCGGTCCACTTCCGGTTTAAGTTCAATTGGACACCAGGCTCATCTTGCATATCTAGTACTAAGACAATGCAATATGCAGAGACCCTCTAGAATTGCTCCGTGACTCTCTCATTTCTTACATCATAAACATATGATTTTTCACCTATGAGAATGACGCTACATATGGTGTCATCTGGTAAAGCCTCGTGGAATTCACAGATAATTTTAATGTTTGTCCTGTCATTAACCACAACTTGTTTTCTTTTTGAAGTGTTGATTACAAACATGGGTCTCTGTGTTTTGAATTCATCTGGTGTGTAATACATATCAGTACTGCCAGTAGTGACACGCTTGAAAGCCGAAAAAGCCTCATATAATTTGAGGAAATCATCCTTGGACATGTCTAAATTATAATTTTCTCTAGGAAATACCTCATTTCTGCCATTTTTAAGATATATGTTCTTGATGTTGCAGCTATCAAATTTACTTGAATTTTTTTCCTGATTGTTGTGTCTCCCAGTCTGAAACAATACCACCACAAAATCAGGCATGTCGTATTGTATGCTGGAGAATGAATTTGTGGCATCAAACTCATAATATGTGCCAGATGCAGGCTTCTGTACGCATTGATATGTGTAAAATTGCAGAGGAATCTGTGGATTTTTTATTATATCAGCTTTGTATTTAAGAGCATAACTGGCCTCATATTCAACAACTGGGATTCTTAACTCCATAGTCTGAATAATGCATTTTCCTGCATCTGGTAAGGTATTGGGCAGAGCTTCTCCTGTAGGGTTTAATGTGCTATACCTCATCAAAGCATTGTTATCATTGGCAGCTCTTCTAAATGTAATTCATAAACCACCCTTCCACATAATGTCTTTGTAATCCGAGAAGAATCCTGGCAACAGGCGCATGGGGAACAGCACTGTGTGGCTCTTGGTTAATATTTTATCACCAGCCTCAAATCCACCGATTCTGTAGTAAGAAGCCTCGGTTTTGGATAATTTTAGAGTGGCCAAAGCTGTGGAGGTAATACCGGGATAATCCACTCTGTTTATAACAACGCCATGTTTTCTGATCTCAATTTCAGAGAACAGATGCGGCACAAAATTATCTACCAATCTTATATTTGAATTTGCCGGATAATCTGTTCCATCGAGCTTTACAACATCAAATTTGATGTATAGATCTGCTCTGTGGGGGTGTATAAATCCATCCCCTACATCAAGATCAACCTCAATCTCTGTGTTGGGTTGATTTAAATTTGCAAATGTCCTCCTGTTTGGGGGGAATGATTGTAGCTCATAACTCTCAATATTTTCCATTGTATGTATTTTTATTTAAATATTAATCTCTATGATTGCAGTTGTTGTGGCTCCTGCAAAATCAACTAATTCTTCTTTTTCATTAGTGACCATCAATTCAATGTAATCTATTCTGTTGTGGCACACAGGAAAATATAATGTTGGGGATGGATTGTAGATGATTGGCTCCATGAATTCAGAATTAGGTTTGAATGTTGCAATGATGCCGGTTTGTTTGTGAGTGCCTATGCCATTTGATTTGGTGATCATACCCTCGGCCACATTACAGTGAATATTCAGAGTCTCTATGGCTAAGAATTTAGGTATATTCATAGCAGTGTGTTTGATGGCCGCTTCAAGTTTTGTGTTGTTCTCAAATCCTAACAGCTCTCCTATAGTACCCAGATCCACTGTTTCTGTAGCAGATACAATCTCTACTCTGTGAGTGACAGAATTTTGACTTAACACTACACCTCTGGGTAATTGAGCATTTAGAGTGGACAGATTATATTGCCCTGGAGTGATGACAATTTTTTGATCCCCTACTGCAATTTTGTTGTTGTGGTGTGTAATATTAGGGATCAGGTACATGCCGTAAAATGCTCTGAGAGCTATTGTTTTGGGATACACAATGTCATCATGCAATTTGAGTTTCAATATTGAATTTTGGCTGGTGAGATGGAATACCCCCATGATGTTTCAGATACCACAAGGCCTTTTGAAAATTTTCAATTGATGGTTTATTTATTTGAGACATATATCTGAGAACAGATAAACACAAATGTCCGCAATTAACATCTTTAAAGTTTTGAACACGGGCATTATTGTAATAAAGATTAGCTGATTTTAGATATTTTATTAAATTTTCAGGTGGAACACCTCCAAATGAATCAAACACAAATGCCTCATTTTTTAAATATTTAAGATAACAAATCCAGTGAGTGCCCTGATTTTTGTACTCATCCAAATTAACAATGCCACACTCTTTGTTGAGTGGTAGTTCCGGTAAAGAATCAGACATGTACACACCTCTAAAATTTTTGATGCCCAGTGGCTTGATTAAAGCTTCAATATCTTGGTTTGTAAGCGGCTCTTGTTTTTTTTAAACTTACTCATGGCTCTCTTAACACCTTTGCCTTTTTTCTCCATGGCCAGGTTATGGCGCCTCTGCTCATCTAATTCTGCCTTATTTTTCTTGGCATCTATTACTGTTTTTGCTATGGCAGCTGATCCCCCAGCCAAGCTCCCAACAGCCCCGAGTGCTGCTAAGATGGCAGGGATGGTAAATATGAATCCCCCCACATGTGATTTTTTCCTGGATTGTTGTAATTTTTTTAATTGGGGGGTACTAAGTAATAATTTCATACCATGGCCCTTTGCAAGACAAGAGCTTTTTTTCTTGCGCTGCTTTTTGGTTAAAAGACTATCAATAGTTTAAGAGATTTAAGACCTGCATAAGGTATTTGATACATAACACCCTTGGCCTTCATTGTAGGTTTATTATATACATATTCACAACCCCCACCCCAGTTTTTGTTTGGTGCTCATAGCTATGGTGGTCCCCAATGCTGATATTCTCTCACTTAAAGAAGCATCTTTGCTTACAAATCTACCAAATGCAGCCTCTTCTAATTTCTTGCGGTGGCTCAGTCGGTAACGCGTCTGACTACCATGCTCAAGGTCCCGGGTTCGATCCCCGGCCGGTTCAAATCCGGGAACTTTTCTAACGGTGAAAGCGGCCCCGGCGCCCACCCAGCGTCGAATAACATGGGTACCTGGGGGAAACCCTGGGGGGTAAAGGCGGTCAGGGGCGTGATGCTGATCACATCACCCCCACTCACGACCGGATCAAGAAAGTGTGGGGCGTTACCCCTACACCCCCTATACGCCTTCATGGCGTGGTGCTATGCACAGGGGAACACTTTACCTTTTTTTTTTTTTTGCAACATGTCTCTTGTCAAGATCAGAATGTGTGTTGTATGCTATGTCATGGTCTCTACAAGCAGCATCTAGGGGATTTACACCAGGATCACCTCTGTTTAATCTATGATCCAATTTTGTGCCTGGACCACAATACTGATAGCCTGGAATGTGTAGTTCAAATGGCAGCTTGTTTATAATGTCATTAACCAGGCCCCGACCCTCAGAAATATTCCAAAATTTAGGTGGTAGAGTATTAATAATTTTTATAAGATATCCAATCCCTTTAGGGTCATTCACTATAAAATTAGATAATTTGGTGCTTATCATGTCCATAATCCCAACTTTTTCATTGTAAAAATTGTGGTTGCCAGCATTTTCCTCCCCAGCTATCACCAATAACCTATCTACAAGTTTCCTGACATCATCAACCCACACAAATTCTTTAGGCAGGGTGTTGTATTGTTTGATTCCACTGCCAGTCTTGATCTGTGACCATATGGGCTTGATTAAATTATTGTATTTTGCTCCACTGCTCGACTTGACTCTTTTTTGTGTGGGATCATTGTTCTGGTATAGAGCATCTGATTTTATTAATATTTCTTTGTAATGTTCATAATCTTGATCTGTATAGCTGCCAGGCCTTTTCCTAGTCATCAGTTCCCACAACCCAGGTGTGCCGGGATATTTAACAAAAGCACCTTTTTCTCCGAGACGAGATTCTGAATATACAATTATATCATCTCCCATAAATGTTACTCTGAAATTGCCAATTCTATGAATGATGCTACCGTCAAGCTCTGTGTCAGCATATAAGCCAAAAACCTCATCTTTGTTGTCTTTAGGTGTGGTTAAATATTTTTGAGCAAGAAGACCCAATTCAATAGGATCCTGAGTAGCTTCAATTCTTCTAGGAGCAACAGGACTAGGTGTATGAATACTGGAAAGTGGGGTGAATGGATAATCTAATATGTTCCTTGCAGCTACAGGCACAAGCTCTGTGATCAAATCTTGATTTTGCTCTGTAACAGTTTTGATATTCTTACCTAAATTATTAATAGCATCAATTACAGGCTGTTCTGTTTGTTTGTGTTGTTCATAAATTCCCCGGTTCTGTGATTTCCATCCCTTGAATCTTTTTACAAGATAATCTCTTAACTTAAGATCGTCAATGATTGGTCGTTTCATGGTTGTTTATATACGTCTCAACGTCTAGAAAATCGTTGATTTTACTTCTGTATTTGCCACTATTGGGTTTTCTTGTCATATCAATTGTGACAAACCCATAACTGTCCTGGTTCCAGCACCTGCTGCAAAATTTAGAAAAGTCATTGTAGCTCAAGTCCCCACCTACATATTCATCATGTATGTGTTTGAGGTTGGTATGATCCTGATGAAACACACATATAAAATTGCTGTTGTCTCGGATCAGCTGCTTCGGTATTTTTGAAAAAGTCTGTGCCAGGTAGAAGCAATCAATGTTTTTGTGCCGGCCCTGTGTAAAGAAATTCCTAACCTTGTTTTGATTATCCAGTATAATGTCATCAAACACAACAACAGAATTATCGAGACATTCGTGAAGTGGCTTAACATCTGGTTCAAAAGTGGCTATATCCAATCCATCATATAGCTTCATCAGCTGCTGATATTTTAATTGTTCCAAGCTCTTAGAAAAGACATACAAGTGCCTGTTTTTCCAGTCTAACCAGTTGGGTGCCAATCAATCATTAGTGTAGTTTTACCACAAGCAGATGGCCCAACAATAAGACACCTAATATTATCAGGCAGCAAGTTGCCATTTCTCTTATTCTGTTGTTCAGGTTCTGGCAGCCTTTTTATAACATCCCAGGTGCTCATATTATCACTTTGTCTGCATCGATCCAGCTGTTTTCCGGATGACCCAGCCATTTGACAAGTAACTTGTTGCCTTTTCTGCGGATGATTTTTTCTATGAGATATGTGTCAGGCTGTTTAGTTTTGCTGAGCTCTTGTTCATAGAACCTGCCTTTGAGAATTTCCCCTCGGTGATCTTTTATTATATATGTGTTAAGGGTCCCGGGTTTAACTTGAACCACTGTAAATAATTCGGTGCTCCAGTTTCTTGTAAAGCCTCTTTTGAATAAGTGCTTATATTTGCTGATTCTTACTTGATCACCCACCCTGTATTTGGCCTTTCTTGTTGTTGGCTGGTATCTAGGATAATAAACAGTGCTGATCAATTTTTGCTCATCAGATGAAGTTACTTCAGAGGGTTTCATGTTGATTGTGGAATGGACCGAGTTGTTATATTTATGTAGAAGTTCTGGAAGAATATTAATCCATTTATAATTACCTTGCAGTGTGAATTGTTTATACATAAGATTTTTTAGGGTTCTGTTGAATCTCTCTACAATTGAGGCCTTGAGATCACTGTAACTCGAGTAATGTTTTATTGCCTGGCTTTTAATAAATTGTTGGAACACTGAATTATAAAATTCTTTGCCATTATCTGTTTGCAAATAGCGCGGTGATCTTCCTGAATGATTGATGATTGTCCTGATGGCTTCTGTAACACATTTTCCAGTCTTGGATTTGAGTGGCACAGCCCAGGCAAATTTTGAAAATGTATCTATTACAGTGAGTAGATACTTGTAGCCCTTGTTGATTTTGTCTAAGTTTTTCAACTGTCCACTTGACAACTCAATCAAGTCGCTCTGCCATAAATCATCTATGCCCTTTGTGACTACTGGCAGTCTCTTAAAATTATGCCTGGCTTGTCTGTGTAATTCATCAACAACTAGACATAATATGAAAACAAGAATATTGCAACTATGGGGTGTTCAGCAGCTGAGACTGCAGGATTTTCTAAATATAATTTGTCTCCAATATGTATTTTAAATTCCAGAGAGCCACCATCTTCAGTATAGGCTGTTTCTAATGTGTTGGGATCTGTAAAATCCTCCAATTCTACACTGGTGACCTTTGCTTTGTTCTCAGCATTTGTTATTGATAAGGTAGGGTAGTGGTGTGCCTGTGGCTGATGCCAATATTTGATCTTGATTGGTCTCAGTGTGCCCCCAACAAAAAACTGGTAATAAAATTGTGCAGGGGACAGCATATATATTTTGCCACCTGGTGTAAATGGTGAATCATATTCTTTGTTGGGGATGCTGTACAATTCAAGAATTACTGTATGTTTTGGATTCTCGATTATGCCTGTTATTTCTTTTTCTGCTGTAAGCAATCTGCTTGTTACAGATTCAAGGTGCTCATTGATGGTCCTAACAACATCATCATGGCCTGGCTTGATTTTTATGTCCACAACAAGTTTCTTGTATTGTTGCACAATCTCTTGAAGCTGCGTGGCAAAAACAGACAGAGCATTTGCTTGATTGGATTCCATGGTCCCTAGCTGTTGCTTGATATTCGCTACAATTTGTTGTAAATTTTCAACAACTGCCAATTTTGAATTTTGAGCAGTAAGATCATGGACCTGTCTTCTGATATCCTCAAACAGGGCATGCAGTTCATTAATATGTTGATTGGTTGGAAGAGTGGCCACTGTCTGAGTGAGATGTTTGATCTCTGCTTGGATATTCTTGATATCTTCTGATTTCAATATCCTATTCACTGCCCTCTTAATATTTTTAAGTTCCTGTGATGTAGGAAGATTTGATACTGTATTTTGCAAAGATTCAAGTGCCAATTTTACATTGTTTAATTCAGAAGCATCAGCCACATTTTGCATAGCATTTTGGAGCAGAGCTATATCTGCCTGAGTGGGTGTGGATTGTTGTAAAATTTCAAGTTTTGTTTGAATATCATCGATCAAGTGATGAAAATGAGATAGTTCAGATTCAGTGTTGAGGTTTTCAAGCTTTGTGATCTGTTGCTGGACACTGACAAGGGTATCTACAATCCCAGGCAGGCGAGATTCTTGTACATTTGCCAAATCACTTTGCACTGCTGCTATTGTACCTTCAAGATGGGTTATGGTACTTTGAATTTTTCCAAAATCTTCATATGTTTCAAGTTGCAGCTTAATATTTGCTACACTCCGAGTTATTGCACTCAAAGCATCAGAAGATGGCAAGTTGTTCATAAAATTTTCAAGCGTCTCAATTTTTTCTTTAACCTCGGCTATGGCATTGTGCAGAGGGTCCAGATTAGGTATTTGGAGTGATTGAATCTGTTCCTTTAGAGTGGAAATCACTAGATCAAAATCTTCTTGTGATTTTATGCTTTTGACAATTGTTTGGAGCTGTGCCTGGACATTATTTATCTGCTCTTCCAATTGCTGTTTCAATTGCTCGGAGTTGGTGGCCTGGGTCTTAAATTTGGCTTGAAGAGCTGCTACAGCTTCTTCTAAACTTTGAAAATTATCTAATGTTGCCAGATCAGTATATTTCTGAAGCAACAATTTGAGTTCAGAATCAATTTTAAGAAGAGGGTCCATGCATTGTGATTGTAAATTTGTAATTTCCAATTGAAGACTGGCATTGAGTGTGGTTTGTAAAGCTTGTAAATCACTTCTTAATTTCTTGACTCTGACATCAAGCATCAGAATCTCATCACTGTGATCTTCATGTCTTGTATGGCCAAAAATATCATTAGGCATTTTGTTTTAATTGTTATTTATTATAGAGTATCTGATTCTTAATTCTATAAAAAAGGGTATAAGCTTGTCATAAGATCCAGGGACCTCAATATATAAGCAGTCACCAGCAGAAACAGTATATACAGTGCCAGAAATCATGTTTGAGTGCTTAATTCTATAAATATTTCTCCCTACTGAAATCTTGACATCACCCTCAGGGGTTGTAATAAATTGCAATTGCCCACCTACAGGTAATTGGTAATGATTTAAATTATTGTTAAATATGTACAATGTTTTACCTGTTTCATCATCAACATCTGTAAGTATGCTGTTCAGATGAATAATTAACAAGCCACTTAGTTTAGACAGCATATCAGGAGAGGGTTGTGGTGTCGGCAGCTCCATAATAGCCTGTTTTTTGAACCCAAATAAGTTCATAGGCATGTTTATTTATTTCAAATCATGCTCTGTAATTGGGCATTGTTTGCCACTTATCAAATCACAATGCCCCCATGGTAAAGTATGTATGCCACATGATAAAATGCATCTCTTATCATCATGTGGGTCCAGGGCCACTTTTCTTACAATATTTGAAGTCAATAAGTGATCCACACTCTGGATTCTGGATTCTGATGTTTTGATTGAATTCTGGGATTTGAGGCAATTTTCATAATCTTCAAATTGAAGATCTTTTTCAACAGTTACTTTGCCAATACCCTTGGCCTTTTTGGCAACAGTGCCACTACATGTCTCAAAAGTGTACATCTTGGCACTTAACCCAGCAAATTTCACAATAACATCACCACATGTCTCATCTTTTAACTTGCCAGGCACCTTTTTGTTGTGGGGTTGAATTTTTGTATGTTCACTGGTATCAAAGTATTGAAACAATTCAGACTGTGCAATATCTTGATAAACATCTTCTGTTTGAATATCAAGAATAAAACTATCCGTATCCATGTACATCAGTTTTACACGATCACCATAAAAAGGTTTCAACACATCATAATACAATGTTAACATATGTAATTTGGACAATTCCAATATCGCAGCCCCTACATAAATAGGTTTATCAAATTTGATCTTTGTTTTCTTCATGTTGAAAAGTGCCATGTGCTCATCATAAATTCTTCTGTAATTGAAGTTGGGCTTTGCAACCAATTTTTTGCTCAGGCTGGGGTCAGTAATTATTTTAACATCGGTATGTTTTCTGACATTTTCAATTGTTTTGCCATAGACAGAATTCACCATCAATTTAAACAAGCTCTTATCAAATTGGCTCTTTGCAGATGTTCGAAGCTCCGTGTTTGTATCAATGTATGGTTTCAACCATTCTGAGTGCCTGAACCTTAAGACTTTTCCAACTTTGGTTACTTGGACACCATGTTTCATCAGGAACTGGAGGTTTTTGTAATATATGACATAATCCTGTTTTGGCTCCAGGGTCATCATGAGCTTCTTCTGTTTAGAGCCAGGTGAGCACTGAACCTCGGGAATTGGGGGCAGATCAGAAAATGTGTTGTGTAAATCATCAGGAATTTTCAGATCAACCTCTAAGAATATACCATAGTCACTGTCATCAAAATCCTTAAGATTCTCAATATTGAAATCTTCAACCCATTCAAGCCTTGCATATGGTAGTTTTTGCATCATGGCATGACCATAGAGGCTGTTTGCATCCACATACAGTATATAATTTGATGGCCGTGCTGGATCATAATCAGGCAGCATAATATGCTTGTTATTTGCTCTGGCATATCTCTGGGAACATTGCACCATCCCTCCTCTTATACATTTCTCCATAAACAGATACGTATCTTGATCGTGGATCAGATCCAATTGCATTTTAGTGTTGAAAAACATTGCGGCCCATGCTAGACCCGGGGCACTGTAAAAATATACTGGGTCCAGTCTATAATTTTGCATGGAAGATTTTCTGAATGCCAGCAATATATCAGCTAAGAGAGTGACATCAAGTTTCAAATATGCCATGTGATAATCAGCAAATGTCTTGCATTTTAAATTGTTCCACATCAACTGAGCATGGTGATAATCATCATCAGTGATTCCAGATCCTCTGATTTTGCTGTAAAACTCTTCTTGTGGTGGCAAAGAACACTCATCAAATTTAGAAAAATCTGTAACATAGTCATATGGATATACACCCTTCCGCCTAATTAATTTCAGGTCCTGATTTGGAAACAATGCACGTGTGATTTTGAATTGATCATCAGATAATTGAGAGGCCAGTGTAGCCAGGCTAGCAGATAAAAATCTGTAAGAATCAAGAAATCTTATGTGAATAGGAACACCATCAACTTTAATTATCTTGCTAATAGATATATATTTCTCATCATTTTCAGCTAAAATATTTAAATTCTGCTTGTCAAACCCCTCGTATCTGATCAGATGATGGAAATCATAATTGGATGCTCCATGGCAAAATATGGGGACAAATCTTGGTCTCTTGATCTTAATATTACAGCTATTACACAGGGCCATTAAGAATTTACCATCTGTATGAGAATGGTGTTTCACCTTGATATTTGTATCTGAAAATTCAGAATCACATACCGGGCATTTTTCTGCATTGTTGAAATCCTCAATCTCTTCCTCTGTTAAAGGCAACATAGGCTTTGATTTTAATAAGATGTTAGATGCTATGTCACGGCACACATTTTCTATTCTATCTGCAAATTCTTTGATGGCATTTGGTCCCATGTATAAGTGTGGCTCACTAGCTACACCATCCCGTATAACTATATAACAAAAGCTGGAAGGTTCATGTAGCTGGTATGGTGTAATTGAAGATTCTTCAGGATCTGGATTGCAGAATTCAAGAGGTTTGACGTTCGATTCAAAATCACAGACAATATATACTGGGTGTTCCAACGAGGCTTCAAACTTTTTGAATTTGCAATTTTCACTTGGATTGGGCATCACCATATGAACAGGTTTATGGTTCCCACAGTATTTCAGATGCTCAATTAACTTATTTTTTGCAATTTCTGCATTCACTTCCCGAACCCCTTTCACCATTTTTTTACCATCAAATTCAGTTAAACATCTTCTGCACAACTTGAATATTGTATTGGATTTGCCTTGTTGTTTTCTCACTAAAGCTTCAAGACTGTGTATCAGAGTATAATGGTATGTATTATTCCCTTCAATTAAGAGCAGATCAATCGGAATAGCAGATTCATCATCAAGTGTACTGATTCTGAGAGGTGCTATCAAGCAATTGCCAGTGGAACAAATAAATACATTAATAGATAATTGTTTGCCATTGATGTGCCTGGCCTTTTTTTCAAATTTATCAATATTCTGAACAGACATTGGATATTCCAAACCCTCCATTGCATCGTCAAAATCGTGCTCATGCTGTTTGTAATAACTTATTCTCTGAGGATTTCTTGAAACTGGAAACAAAACAGCTAATATACACCACAAAAAGCATTTCTGGTCGGTATTTTCAATATTAACTACGGCTCTTCTGTTTTTGATATTGGCAGGTAATGGCAGATATGTAGAACCTTGTAATGGGTTGAATTCAGAAATATTAATATATAACTTGTGTGATGAACCGCATAGGCTCCATCCGGACTCTTTTGCCGCAAATTCAGAGTGTTTGATATTCAGTTGATCCATCAAACTGCTTATTATTTTGTCTGAATTTGCATTTGAATATACCGGTACAGTTTCTGTTATGTGGGGCTGTCTAAATTTTGTGCCATTTGGTTTCTTATATTGTACAAACAATTTAAGGGACAGCTTATAAGAGCCATTTTGTGCATTTAGAATTGCCTGGAGATTAGGATTTATACTGTTCAAGAAATTCTCAATGCCACATCTTGGCTCTGATACAAACCGGTGATCCCTTAATTGGCCTTTAAAACTGCTACGGATAGGTTCATGGCGTGGCTGCTTTGCTGCTCTGGCATTAACAGGTGCTTCGTGCTTTCTTTTCAGACCAGATGTAGATGGTTGTGTTGATGATTGTGCAGAGCAAGTATCTTTATGTTTATATGTGAAATATTCCATGTTATATTCTCTATGGCATTTGTGGCAAATTATTGTGGGAGTTCTGCATTTGTCTGGATTACAATTCCTTTGGTGCTTGGCCCAATTGGAGCTGGATATATTTTTATTGCACTGATTACAATGTTTTTGATTCGGCATTTTTGTTGTTGTTTATTATATACAATTTCTTGGGATTCAATTCAAAACTTTATGCTGGATAAAAATATCAGTTGGGTTCAACACTGTGCTGTGTGTGTGTGTGTACGTGTGTATGTGTGTATACACTTAATATTTTTGGCTTTGGTATTTATATACAATTTCTTGGGATTCAATTCAAAACTTTATGCTGGATAAAAATATCAGTTGGGTTCAACACTGTGCTGTGTGTGTGTGTGTACGTGTGTATGTGTGTATACACTTAATATTTTTGGCTTTGGTATTTATATACAATTTCTTGGGATTCAATTCAAAACTTTATGCTGGATAAAAATATCAGTTGGGTTCAACACTGTGCTGTGTGTGTGTGTGTACGTGTGTATGTGTGTATACACTTAATATTTTTGGCTTTGGTATTTATATACAATTTCTTGGGATTCAATTCAAAACTTTATGCTGGATAAAAATATCAGTTGGGTTCAACACTGTGCTGTGTGTGTGTGTGTACGTGTGTATGTGTGTATGTGTATGTGTATGTGTGTGTGTGTATGTGTATATGTGTGTGTGTGTTGATATTTTTGACATTGGTATTTATATACAATTTCTTGGGATTCAATTCAAAACTTTATGCTGGATAAAAAAAGCAGAAATAGGCCACAACTTGGCCACAAGTGGACCGGAAGTAGGCAAACCGGAAGTAGACCGGAAGTAGACCGGAAGTGGACCGGAAGTGGACCGGAAGTAGACCGGAAGTGGACCGGAAGTGGACCGGAAGTGGACCGGAAGTGGACCGGAAGTGAACCGGAAGTGGACCGGAAGTGAACCGGAAGTGGACCGGAAGTAAATATGTGTGGGTGGGTGTGGGTGGGTGTGGGTGTATATAGGTGGGTATAGCCTAGTTTTAAGTATGGCCCAAGAGGGGCATATTTTTAACAAATTTATGGACAACAATCTTACAGAAGTGCCTTTTGTAAGTATAGACAAATCAATCTGAGGGGGTTCGTACTTTCTCAGGAAATTCCCGAGGGCATTTTTACAAAAATCTTGAATTAGACAAGATTCCACACTTGAGCAAAAAGCTCATATGGGCATGTTGAGCCTGTTTTAAGTGTAGCCAAATCTGCTTGAGGGGGTTCGTACTTTCTCGGGTTTATAATATAGCCAATTACACTACTTGAATGGACACTCACAAATATCCATACCCAGACCAGGATTCGAACCCGGGACCCCTGGCGTCGTAGAGCGATGTTCTACCCACTCCGCCACGGGGCCGGCAGAGATCTTATTGAATAGTAATTCAATCTAATTAACGGGATGCAGGCAATGGTATTGGCCAAGGGTTACAGGAGGGAGAGTTCTTATACTTGGAATCCTAAAAGGGGTAACTAATGAATCGATTTTACTTTATAGTGTTTAAATGTACTTGCGGGTAATAGCTTTCAATTTGACTACAATAGCTACTAACAAAGAGAGGCTGTGGTCCTCTAGGGTATTTTTATTTGGTGATGTCGTACCCCCTTTTTTATCCATTTTATTCACAAACAACTTCCTACGGATAAAGTTCGAAGATATCGAATTATCAGCACCAGCACGGAAGAGCAATATCCGGATGAAAACAAACAGGGTTTGCAACACTGCGAGAACAGTGCATTAGTTGGAGACACTGATTTAATGGTTTCATCCTGAAGCTTTTCGAAAACATTCTCATTTACACATTCTTCAGCAACTTATAATCCACGGACTGCAAAGCATCAAAACCAGCCCAAGATTCTTTTCTGATTTCTCCCCTCCCCCCTTTTTTTGAGTAAAACAACACCACTTACTTTTCAAACTGAGTTTTATTTCACCTCTTATCTCTCCCTGCAGAAAGGAAGAACGAAGAATCTTCGCAGAGCAACAAAACAAGGAGAAGAAATAAAAGAGGAGAAGTTTATCGGAAAACAAGAATTATTGGCGTGCTCCAGGCAACTTGAGTTAAAGAACTTTGAAGGAAACAAAGGGGTGGATGTCTATAGCCCTCCCTCCCTCCCCTCGGCTCCTTTCTGGAGGAGGGAGGTGGTCGTCATGGAAACGAAACAACTAATAAAGTCAGCAACTAGGAAACGATTTTATGTTTGTCTTTCTCCTTTTCTTTTTCCTCTGGATAATTGCAAAGGAAAACTTAGAAGGAATTTGAAAGGGGAAATGGATCTATCCGGTTTTCTCTGACAGGATGAGAGGAACGTGAAAGTTAAAGAGATGAAATCGAGATGTCTAAGATTCAGCGGGAGAGGATTTCGGTGAGGTGGTCCCTGCTTGCTTCTAACACACTCTCACGCTCTATCACTCTCCCTCTCTCTACTTTTTCCACTTTTATTTTTGTTGTCCAGGATGTCCATTCTAGGACCACGATAAAATTCAAGTATAATCCCCGGTAATCAAGAAGAACTTTCCAAACATTCAAGAGTACAAGCAGATGTTTTCCCTATTTCAACCTTACGAACTACCTCCCTTACCACCCACACACATACACACGCAAATATATTAACAATATAAAGGGTCTGTGTGATCCCAATG
>NW_028143676.1:0-56000 GCF_977018435.1 Lepisma saccharinum
ACATTCATGCGATTTCAGGCGTACAGTTCTGCATGTCCCATATGCAATATACAGGGTGAGCATAAAGTATTTCCCTGATTACAAACTTTTATTGCTCAAGAATTATGCTAGATACAGATATGCGGTTTGTTGGGAATGGTAGCTTAACTCATAAAGTATTTTATCAGTACACTTCGACATGTGCTCCCTTTGTTGCCCTTAGAACGTCTAGGCGATACTCAATTTCTCTCCATGTCTTTGCCAACAACTCTTCCGTCACCGTCTCTATAGCATCCCGTATTCGTGTCTGAAGAGTTTGCATGTCAAGAACTGGTGAACTAAACACTGTGATCTTAACGTAACCCCAAAAGACCACGAGGGGTTATGTCCGGCGAACGCGGTGGCCATGATATGAGACCGTCTCTACGAATCAGACAAAACAAAGAAATGGAAAAAACTTGATTTACTGCACTACTTATTGCCATAGGTTTTATTTGCCTATCTACCGTGAAAGTAAAGATATATATATATATATATATATATATATATATATATATATATATATATATATATATATATTCATAATCAGGGAAAGACTTTATGCTCACCCTGTACATACAAAGAAACTATCGTTACTACTTTGTTCTGACGCCCTTTCCCCACCAAAACTGCTATTCCACTCAAGTCTCTACAGTGACACAGTGACAGGTAATCAGGGGTCCCAGGTTCGATACCACGATGTGGTTCGGATCCCACTTTAAAGACTGTACTATAGGTCCAGTTTCGATTAGCCTTACTGTGCATAAAGTGAACTTGAAAACAAAATCTAGCTCATTCAAACAACGACAGCTTGTGTTTTCATTGTATGGAAAAACTATTGTTGGAATTCGTTGTTAGTAGTGGGGTGTGTGGTATTACTGGCTCGATAAAGTATGAGCCCCTCTCAGGCAGATTTGGCTACACTTAAAACTAGCTCAAGATGTCCATATGAGCTTATTGCTCAAGTGTGTTACTCTGTCTAACCCAAGACTTTTGTAAAAATGCCCTCGGGAATTTCCCGTGAAAGTATGACCCCCCTCAGATTGATTTGCCTACACTTACAAAAGCTCCATCTGTGAGATTGTTGTCCATAAGCTTGTTAAAAATATGCCCCTCTTAATATTGTTTTGGCCACACTTAAAACTAAGCCAAGATGCTCATAAGAGCTTATTGCCTCTAGTGTAATACTCTGCAAAGTGTAATCTTATTAGCTACATATACACCCACACCCACACATATTTACTTCCGGTCCACTTCCGGTTCACCCACTTCCGGTTCACCCACTTCCGGTTCACTTCCGATTTACTTCCGGTTTAAGTTCAGAGAATTAATATGCTCAATATTTTATTTGGGCACCAGGCTCAACTTGTATATCTAGTACTAAGACAATGCATTTTGCAGAGGCTTTCTATAATTGCTCTGTGACTCTCTCATTTCTTACATCATAAACATATGATTTTTCACCTATAAGAATAACACTACATATGGTGTCATCAGGGAGTGCATCATGGAATTCACAGATAATTTTAATGTTTGTCCTGTCATTAACCACAACTTGTTTCCTTTTTGAGGTGTTGATTACAAACATGGGTCTCTGTGCTTTGAATTCATCTGGTGAGTAATACATGTCAGTATTCCCAGTTGTAACCCTTTTGTATGGTGTATATGCCTCGTATAATTTGAGGCAAAATCTGCTTTGAGAAACAGACATCCAAAATATGTATGTTGATGTTTATAGTGCAGCCAGTTTAAACTCTGAAAGGAAAGCATGCAAAAATTGTACAGTTTCCTAGATCCAGTGCTTGTGAACCACCTTCCATACCCATAAGTGAAAAATTCCTTTGGAAAATTGAAATTCACAAAATACCCAACAATTCTTCCCATGTGATATAGTTCCAACTCAAAATGGCTTATAATTTTTAAACACAAGTACCCAAAGCTATGCTCACTGTCCAGCACCCACTTAAACTCAGTCTCATTCTTAACAGACATCTGGTCATACTCTGACAATTTTGAGAACCTCTACTTAAATTCAGGTACAAGTGATTTGGATACTATGTAGGTGGAAATTCCTCTTCTCTCAAAAAATGTTTGCATCCTAACCTGCAATCAGAAACCTGCCACTTAATCTTGTACAGTGTCTCTCAAAAGTTTTAGGACAACGACATTTTAAACTAGGCAACCCAATCTACACAAGCCGTTGGTGGCTTGCGTGCAGAGTTAGGCTCAATTTCAGGGTTGCCACATGCACAATAGATATTTATAAAACACGCGAAATAAATATAAACAAGAATTATTGAATAAAATTATTAAAAATATCACTATTATATCGCAAATGACAAAATTCTTTCTGAAAGAAAAAAAATAGGTTTTCTAGTATTTCATCGCTGATGAGTCTGCAGTAAGGAAAAGAGGTGAGAGGAAACGAAAGGTCACAAAGGAGAGGAGAAAGAGAAAGCGAAAGGAGAAGAGGAAAAGTAGAGGAGAGAAGAAAGATAGGATAGACGAGGAGAGGAGAATGGAAAAAGATTCGAGGAGAGATGAGGAAAAAAGAACAAAGAAGAGAAAAGAGGAGGAAAACGAGAGGAGAGGAGAGGAGAGGAGAGGAGGAGACGAGAAGAGGGAAGTGGAGAGTAGAGTAAAGGAGAAAAAAAGAGAAGAACGAAAAAAGAAAGAATAGTGCAGTGGGGTCGGAAATCTAAGACAGGAAAGGAGATAAGAGGAGTGGAGAAGAGTGGGATGAAGATAAGATGCGAGAAAAGTAGGGAAGGCGATATGAGATAAAAGCAGAACGGAAAGAGGGGAGAGAAGAAGGAGAAGGAACTGGAGAGAAGAGGTAGTTGCTGAAAATACCGTCTGAGCGTCAAGAATGGATGCATTGGTCAAATTATAGACATGAAACATTCAATAACATTTTGAAATGTATTGGAGAATATATTAGATCGGTGCGAAATGCCTTTTGGCTGAGTTCATGTAAGATCTTTGATTTTACCTGCGATTACACCACTAAAAAAATGAACGTAATTTTTAATATTTATAAGAATTATTCAATTTTTCTCCACTTCTCGGTTCGTTGAAATGGAGATTTTGTAATTCAATATATCCCCTCCCCCCATCGTTAATTCCAAACTGAATCATTCCGTTTCACACGGCATGGACAATGAACACAATGGGATATGTCTAAAACTTACGAAAATTTTCTGCCAGCGGATGGGTTTGAACCTACGACCATCAGATTGACAATCCTGAACGGTAACCACTACCCTACAACCTCTAGTTCCTTAAACCAGGTAGAAGAACCACTACACTACGCCTTTTCCTTCGAATGAAACAATATTTTTTTAAAACTATTCTGTCCCTCCAATATTGTAAATGTCGTTTGGTATATATACCTCCGACTGCAGGACGGCATGGATTCGAGTCCGCCTATGCTCACTCTCTAGGTTCTCGGCCTGTGTATGGGACCGGTGGCAACCCACCATCGTGAAGAAATTGGGGAGCTACGAGTGAGTAGCGTAACCCGGTCTCGGAAATCTCCTATGGGGCATGTTCCTGGATAAACAAAAAATAATCGATCAGCCAATTCGATTATCGAAGGCGATAAAATAACCTCCGGTTGACCAAGTTGCCAATATAAATAAATATAATACAGATTGTCTTCGAGCTTACATTGTTAAAAAAGAGCGGATACACGTATTACTATCCCAATAATTATTCAATACGGTTTTTTGTTTGTCAGGAATTATCACTTAAACTATTGCATGTTGAGCTGGTGCCTACCTAGCCGCCTCTGATGAAATCTACCATTCTTCAGATTCTCTTTAAAATTCGACTCTGGTCACTTGTAACGTGCTGGGTGCAGACACTGTGCATCGAAGTACAGTGTTTTGCGATAAGAAGCGGCCTTGAATAGCGTGAGTGAGTCACTTTGATCGCGAGCAAGCTAGACTACCAAGCTTGTCTGCCTTTGAAAACCAAGTCATTTTTTTTCACGGTTTCCGAACGCGATTGCTATTGTAGAAGTATATATTCTCTCAAAAGAGCAAGAAAGGAAATTCGACCAATGTTCTCCCGTCGTTTAAAACTAAATATTATCTATTAAACGAAAAGTTCACGATTGTCAATAAACGGTTTAACCTATCTGAGCATAAGGTGAATGTAAATACTAAATTTAACAGAAAGGTTCTCCAAAATTTCTCTTCCACTGTCTACGTAAGGTCAGTACCCAGGGGAGGGGCCATGTGGGCCATGCTTCCCCCTCGAACCCTAAAATATTTAACTGTGAACCTATAAATAAATACAAGTAAATACGAAAATAACATCGTCGATTTTTGAAATGTGTAAAAATTTCAATTTTGCTCTTGTATAAATGAATCTGTTTCTTGCGCAAAAGTCTTCAAGCTGCAATATTGGGTGGTTTTAGTTTTATAATCATTGATGCAAGGCTAGCAGACGTCCGATTCACCGATTTAGTCAGGACAGTGCGTTGCTTTCAATCCCTGTCCCGACTTTTTCGAACTGCAATCGTGATGCGAAAATGTCTCTTTATTATTGTTTTTTTTTGTTAACTCACAATTAGACATGTTCTTTATTGTATGAATAATTCTAAGTACGCAACATAGAATTATCATGACTTTTTAATGGCGTTCGCACTATTTGAACTATTTTGTAATATCTGTCTGTCTGTCTGTCTCTCTCTCTGTGGTCTACGTCAATGACAGAAATGCAAGCAATATTCTTATTTATTTTTAACCCAATTAAAGGAAAGTGTAAGCATTTAAAAGAAATAAGAAAGATCATCACTGTTGCTCTTCCTTAGAAATTGTTGTTCTTGGAGGAAGAAAAATTAGAAGGATTTAGTCCAGCACCTTAACACAGTGTCCCACGAGTCTCTCTTGACTAACACTGTCAAATGTGAAGTGATTTTATGAATAAAATTTTCCGCCTGTTCACGTGTAACGTTGCACAGATTTGGTAGTTCGCAAACGGTGTAATTATTTCGTGTTTTCTTACGCAACAGCAAATACATTTCATAAGACTGTTCTGGACATAAGACTTGCATCAGTAAACAATCATCTTGTCTGTTAGAGTATCACAGGAAAAGAACATCGTCCTGTAATATTCAAGCCTCTAGATATTTTCCATCAGTAATGTCTAATCACAATAATAAGTTAGAAGAAATAACTCGCATTTTCACAACTACCAATATTCTCGTTTTTAATTACTTCGAAAATTATATCTCGAAGATATCGGTTATACTACAAGAAAGCAAATCAAAATTAAAGTAAAAGTTCAACTACACGTATACCAAACGACATTTACAATATTGGAGGGACAGAATAGTTTAAAAGAAATATTGTTTCATTCGAAGGAAAAGGCGTAGTGTAGTGGTTCTTCTACCTGGTTTAAGGAACTAGAGGTTACAGTCTAACTGCACACGCGGCCGCGTGCAGATCGTGTTTTCGCGTTCGCTGTTTTCCGTGTGGCAGGTAAGGCAAAATACTCTTGAGTTGAATTGAGCAAGCTCTGTTTTGGAGTACGTACATGCTAAGTGAGGAAGACTAGAAGGAAGACAAACATGCCGGTACAGAGACAAAATACGTTGAAATTTATTTTTCGTAGTGTAAAATCTAGACCTACTTCGCTGGATTTACATAAGTGGTTTCATAACACGTACGGTGTGACATCGAACCAAGTTCAAAGTTTTGAAATTGATTACTATCGAAACTGTGTATTTGTGAAATTTGTAACGAAAGTTGTGGGTGAGCGATTATTAAATGATTATGGAGCCGAAGTGCCCTATTATGATGCAGACGGACGGCATAAAATAGATGTGGAATGGGCAGATCAGCAGAGTGTTTTTGTAAGTGTGCATGTAGTGCCAGACGAATTAAGCCACGATGCGATTTGTAATGTAATTAGTGAATACGGTGAAGTGCTGAACGTAAAGGAAGAGAGGTATTCAGAAGAACATATTTATAGAACACGAACGGGGCGCATTGTGTTTAAAATGGCCCTGCGGAAAGCAATCCCTTCGTACATTACCATACAAGGAGACAGGTACTGGGTAACTTATTCTGGTCAAGTACGTACGTGCAGTGGGTGTGATTTGGAGGGACATAACTTCTCAGAATGCCCCTCGCGACGACCCCGCGTTAATAGAACTGGACGAGTCCCTGTTAATTTGACCACTGGAACGACCCCTATGGTATCCCAACCTACAGTACTTCCAGTACTGACAAGACCCCAAAACTCGAATACAACATCAAGAGAAGAGGTCAATTGCCATAGATCCAACCCCCATTTCACGAATGAAACAATAGAGACACCCGCTACGGATCCAGAGCGTCAAACACAGTTAACACCAAACGACCCAAGCCAAAAGAAGAGCACCGAAAAAGACAAAATACATAACGAACAACAAGGTGAAAGTGTAGGTGAAAATGAAGAGAGTAGCCAACCTTCCAGCTCCAACTCCAACCCCTTAACAACACTAGATGGACCTGACAAGGTACAACACACCTCAGGAATTCCCTCACAACTCGGAAATGAAGCAGACAAGAAGATAGAATTCCAGAAAGTAGACACCGGCACAGAAGGTGGATCCGGGGATCAATCGAAAACAGAGGATGAATTTCCGGCAATTAACACGGATAAAGGACAACGACGCTCTTCAAGACACAAGCGATCCAGACCACGATTCGTCCCGCCAATAAGCAAGAAGAAAAAACCCGGGGGAGCTCTGCCTCAACATCCACAGGTATCTGGGGAGTCCTGAGTCCACACCCATGGGTATCTGCACTAACAGAAGAAAGGAAGGAGTGACCACCCCTAGTGTAGTATCCAAAGTTATTTGTCGTGTGCGTCATAGAAAAAAAGAAGAAAAATACTGCAGGTGTACATTCTATAATATTTCTTCGAGAGAGTGGAGTGGATACTGACAACACTAAACATGATTATAAACAGGTTAGTTAAAAAAAAAAAATAGGCAATGTACCTAAAGGTAACAGTGTTAATAGTACTAAATTTTCCACAAACTGATTTCGTGGACTGAGTAGTAATGTTGAGGAGGTTAAGTAATTTTTGTAAGAGTGTAATGATCGTGGTTATAAGAAGGGCTTTTGATAGGGGACTGATAGGTATGATAGAGTGATCGAGTATATATATATATTTTTTTGTATATATAAGTTTCTTCTTTTTGTAAAGAAGATCAACGATTTGTACCACTCTGTTCCATTTACTTGATGTGGTACTTTTGTCATCTATTGGTCTTATTGTATTGTGGTGTAAATGTCGGGTATAATGGTTACAAGGAGAGCCTTGGCAATAAGGGGGATACAGCGTCCCTGATAACATGTAGGACGATTACAATAAATATGTTTACAACACTCAGAATAGGCACGATTAACATTAACAAACTACAAAACAGGAATAAACAAGAGGCGCTGGGTGACTTTTTTATCCAGTCGTCTCTCGATATAGCCTTTCTCCAGGAAGTTCAAGTGATACATTTTGAACTGCCCCCATCTATAGTAGTATATAATAATGCAAATTGTCAGGCAACGGGGACTGCGCTTCTCGTGAAAAATACGGTGCCCATCACTAACGTTGTGTGTCATCCTAATGGGAGAATTATATGTGCGAAAGTGGCAAATGTTTGGATATGCAATATATATGCCCCATCAGGTACAAATCAGAGATCACAGAGGAACAATTTTTTTGCGACAGATGTGGCGGCTGAACTGCAAGGTGTAAAGGAACATATCATTTGTGGCGGCGACTTCAATTGCGTCTTGCTTCCACAAGATCAACGTCCTGGTTTTGCAACATCTAATTCCCTCCAAAAATTGGTGTCTGGTTTTAAATTGGTGGACGTTTGGACAGATAAATATTTTGATAAGCAGGGGTATACTTATATTAGAGACAATTGTGCGTCCCGGTTAGACCGGTTCTATGTTACCCCGGCACTGCGTCAGAAAGTTACTTCGATTTCTCTCACCCCTACATGTTTTTCGGACCACCTGGCGGTGATAATGGCAATTAACATTGATCTTCCCTTAGTGCCTAGGGGATATGGGTATTGGAAAATGAATACGTCCATTTTGTCTGATGAGGAATTTAAACGAGCATTTCATGAGCAATGGAGATTTTGGGAGACGCATCGCCTTCGACGTACTGACATCCTTCGGTGGTGGGATGAAATCCTAAAACCGGCAGTTAAACGTTTCTGTATATCATTCTGTAAAGAGAGGTCTCGTGACTGGAATAATAAATATCACTTTTATTATCGTGTGTTGCGTGAATTATTAGTAGAAGCATCGGCAGGACGACCGGTTCATACGGAAATTAAACGTATACAAGCAATACTCTTAAATATGACCGCCCACAAACGTATGGGTGCAAAAATTCGAAGTAGACTGCCTCAGTTTGACCCTGAAGAAGCGGTGTCGATTAGTCACGTGATACAAGAACGACAAAATGCACAACGGAAACTCATTACTGAACTCGCAGATGGAGCGGGTAATAAAATCATAGCACCTAAGGACATACAACGTACAATATATGAGCATTATGTTCGGATGTTTTCGCAGCACCAACCTGTCAATTCAAATTATGATTCTGTTGTGGATGCAGTTACGGAAGTACTTTCCGATGATGATAGAACTAAGCTTGATGAGGATTTCACATTCGAAGAAGTATATAAAGCGGTGAAAGCGGCAAAGCCTTTCTCCGCCCCTGGTGTGGATGGGCTTCCTACATGCTTCTTTCAAACATTTTGGACGCTAGTGGGGCAGACTTTAACTGAGTGGGTCAACGCGGCCTTTCAGCAACATAAAATGGGAAAGACTTCCAAAACAGGTATTATAGTATTAGTACCGAAATGTGCAAAGCCGACAGAGATCACTCATTATCGCCCCATTACACTCCTGTGCAACGACTATAAAATTTTCACACGATGTATGCTTGCACGTTTAATGCCGTACTCAAGCAACTTGGTGGGGGACATGCAATATGTATATGGTGAAAATAAGAACATTTATGCAGTGTTGCAAACGCTGCGTGAAGTGGTTACCAGTAATCATAATAAGAAAAATTTAAAGGATCAAGCGATTTTAGCTTTGGACTTCGAACGTGCATTTGATTCGCTGAACCATAATTATATGTTTCATGTTTTCCACAAAAGGGGCATACGGGGGAATTTTCTCTCAGCACTGCAAGGGCTATATAACAATGCTGAATCGAAAATACAGCTTAATGGGTTTCTGACAAAATCGCTTAGCATTGTCACAGGTGTCCGACAGGGAGATCCCTTATCCATGTTGGCTTTTTGTATTTCCCTAAGTCCCCTGCTTGCCTCTTTGGAAGCACGGTTACAAGGAATAACTATTCTGTCAAAGTCGGTAAAAGTTTTAGCTTATGCGGATGATGTCAGCATTTTGGTTCAGTCACCTGTTGATGTGGACACGGTTCATAAACTAACGACGGAATTTGGGGTGTATTCAGGCCTTCACATAAATGTAAAGAAATCATGTTTGATGTTTTTAAATAATTCTTCACCACACACACCAGTTCAACACTTCCCTGTTGTAAACATTGTAAAAATACTTGGTGTAGTATTTACGCCTTCTTTGCAAGGAATGATACAAGTAAATTATGATCGAGTGATTGGGAGTGTAAAAGCAGTGCTACAAATTAATAAGTTTCGAAACATTAGCTTGCAATCACGAGTCACGTTTGTTAATGTGTATGCTCTTTCGAAAGTGTGGTTTATAGCCAAAATACTTCCGATGCGAATGTTGGATGTAACAAAGCTGAAAAGTGCAGTGAACTGGTTTGTTTGGAATGGGCAGTTGTTACGTGTAAATCACGAGACCTTGTGTTTAGATAATGCTGGGGGAGGCTTGAATCTTGCACACGTGCACCATAAGAGCCAGGCGCTCCGCATTCAAGCGGACATAGATACGATGATTCAGAGCCCTGATAGCCTTACAAGTCATGTTCTTCGAGACTGCTTGGCCCATATACAGTTGGATCCCCCCATAAACGTGACTAACCTCCCCCCCAACCTTAGGTACCTCCGTGATACCTTAGTAGAGATTTGCTATGGCTTGTTACAAACTCCTACCCTGGCTGTTCCAGTGGTGTCGCACATATACAGAAGAATGCGTGTAGCGTCTCAACAGGCTGTTAAGATCGTTGCAAGACACCCGGAAGGTCGTTGGCCTGTGGTGTGGAAAAATATACACGCGAGGCATGTCGCAACAAGAATACGATCGGCGTGGTTCGTTATAGTGCATCAAATACTGCTGACTCGAGTGAAACTCTATGATCTGCACATGGCAGATTCATCATTATGTTTAATATGTAACGTGCCTGATAGTTTAGTGCATAAGCTCAGTGAATGCTTAATAACCGCTACGTCATGGAAATATGTTGCGAAACTCGTAAGTGTCATCTGTCGTACCAATGAGAAGAATATTACAATTGATCATCTTCTGTTTCCCAATTTTAGTTATTTCCCTAAAAAGAAACAGAACAGTGTATTGTGGTTACTGGGGCAATATGCTTGGTTTGCCTCTACTTATCAGCAAGTTGACTTTCATGAACAATTTGTGCATTATTTAAGGCACACATTTCAAAATATGTCGGCAAACAAAAAGAACAATGTCTATGCGAATTTTCTAAATGTAATATATCCTAGTATGTAAAACCTGTATAGTAATCATGAAAAGTTTGTTATAATCAGATGTAAATAGTAAAGGAAATAAAAAAAAAAAAAGAGGTTGTAGGGTAGTGGTTACCGTTCAGGATTGTCAATCTGATGGTCGTAGGTTCAAACCCATCCGCTGGCAGAAAATTTTCGTAAGTTTTAGACATATCCCATTGTGTTCATTGTCCATGCCGTGTGAAACGGAATGATTCAGTTTGGAATTAACGATGGGGGGAGGGGATATATTGAATTACAAAATCTTCATTTCAACGAACCGAGAAGTGGAGAAAAATTGAATAATTCTTATAAATATTAAAAATTACGTTCATTTTTTAGTGGTGTAATCGCAGGTAAAATCAAAGATCTTACATGAACTCAGCCAAAAGGCATTTCGCACCGATCTAATATATTCTCCAATACATTTCAAAATGTTATTGAATGTTTCATGTCTATAATTTGACCAATGCATCCATTCTTGACGCTCAGACGGTATTTTCAGCAACTACCTCTTCTCTCCAGTTCCTTCTCCTTCTTCTCTCCCCTCTTTCCGTTCTGCTTTTATCTCATATCGCCTTCCCTACTTTTCTCGCATCTTATCTTCATCCCACTCTTCTCCACTCCTCTTATCTCCTTTCCTGTCTTAGATTTCCGACCCCACTGCACTATTCTTTCTTTTTTCGTTCTTCTCTTTTTTTCTCCTTTACTCTACTCTCCACTTCCCTCTTCTCGTCTCCTCCTCTCCTCTCCTCTCCTCTCGTTTTCCTCCTCTTTTCTCTTCTTTGTTCTTTTTTCCTCATCTCTCCTCGAATCTTTTTCCATTCTCCTCTCCTCGTCTATCCTATCTTTCTTCTCTCCTCTACTTTTCCTCTTCTCCTTTCGCTTTCTCTTTCTCCTCTCCTTTGTGACCTTTCGTTTCCTCTCACCTCTTTTCCTTACTGTAGACTCATCAGCGATGAAATACTAGAAAACCTATTTTTTTTCTTTCAGAAAGAATTTTGTCATTTGCGATATAATAGTGATATTTTTAATAATTTTATACAAAAATCTTATTAGCTACATATACACCCACACCCACACATATTTACTTCCGGTCCACTTCCGGTTCACCCACTTCCGGTTCACTTCCGGTTTAAGTTCAGAGAATTAATATGCTCAATATTTTATTTGGGCACCAGGCTCAACTTGTATATCTAGTACTAAGACAATGCATTTTGCAGAGGCTTTCTATAATTGCTCTGTGACTCTCTCATTTCTTACATCATAAACATATGATTTTTCACCTATAAGAATAACACTACATATGGTGTCATCAGGGAGTGCATCATGGAATTCACAGATAATTTTAATGTTTGTCCTGTCATTAACCACAACTTGTTTCCTTTTTGAGGTGTTGATTACAAACATGGGTCTCTGTGCTTTGAATTCATCTGGTGAGTAATACATGTCAGTATTCCCAGTTGTAACCCTTTTGTATGCTGGATATGCCTCGTATAATTTGAGGCAAAATCTACTTTGAGAAATGGACATCCAAAATATGTATGTTGATGTTTATAGTGCAGCCAGTTTAAACTCTGAAAGGAAAGCATGCAAAAATTGTACAGTTTCCTAGATCCAGTGCTTGTGAACCACCTTCCATACCCATAAGTGAAAAATTCCTTTGGAAAATTGAAATTCACAAAATACCCAACAATTCTTCCCATGTGATATAGTTCCAACTCAAAATGGCTTATAATTTTTAAACACAAGTACCCAAAGCTATGCTCACTGTCCAGCACCCACTTAAACTCAGTCTCATTCTTAACAGACATCAGGTCATACTCTGACAATTTTGAGAACCTCTACTTAAATTCAGGTACAAGTGATTTGGATACTATGTAGGTGGAAATTCCTCTTCTCTCAAAAAATGTTTGCATCCTAACCTGCAATCAGAAACCTGCCACTTAATCTTGTACCATACATGCAGGTTGTGTCCACAAACCCAGACCCTAGAATTGTTTCAACACAATCAATATTGTGAAACATAAATTTTTGTCTTATCAGATACATAAGAACCTCATTCATGTTAACAATATTATAAATATTGTAGTGTATGTATGAGAATCTAAATTCAGATCCACTGTACAGACTCCCATCATCTGTGGTCACAAATTCTGCATTGCACAATACATATGAATTTATATATTTGAAATGCTTCCAGTTGAGGCTTTGATTAAAATGCATATACAATCTATCAAAACTTACAGGATCAAAGCAATTTGAAAACCAATAGGCATAGCAAAAGCTGTTGATGTAACATTAATAATTAACAAAAAATCCCACAATTCTTCTTTCTATAATATACATATATTCTTCAAACTCGCCAATGCATTTTAGACTCAGGTACTCAAAATTTTGCTCACTGCTCAACACCCACTGCAACTCTGTTTCATTTTCAACACAGAACAGATTGTACTGTGACAATTTTGAAAACCTATGCCTGAAATCTTCAACAAGAGATTCAGATTTGATGTATTTTGATGCTCTTCTTCTATCAAAAAATGTTTGCATTGTACAGCTTATCTGAGCAGCAAAGGCATGCAATTTAAAGGCTTCCCGCACTTACATTCTGTAAACACATCCCATGATTTCATTACCTTATTAAAGCACCCAATGCTGCAATTTTTAAATTTCTGCTGCAAGAGATACATAATAATCTCATTTGTGTTCATCATTTGAGAGTTGTATGCATCAAAGGGCTGCAGGTGATGATTAAAATCTGCACCACTATACAGCATCCCACTGTCTGTGGTGACAAATTCTGAACTATGGAACCTGTCCAGATGCAGCTGCAAAAATCTAAAATGTTTCCAGTTTGAGCTCTGATTGGGAAGTATCTGAAAATTATAGAATCCCTTGTGTCTTGTATAATTTGTGAACCAGTACCCATAATAGGTAGAAGTGACATAATAATAAATAATAACAAAATACCCTACAATTCTTCTATGGGCCTCATATATATAAGACTCAAAATTTGTGATGAGTCTCAAGTTTAGATATTTGAAGCATTGTGTGCTGTCAAGTGCCCACTGAAACTCTGTTTCATTGTTTATGGCAAACACATCGTGCTCTGACAGTGTTGAGAATCTAATTCTGAATCCCTCAACAAGAGATTCAGATCTAAAACATCTTGCAATGCCTCTTCTCTCAAAAAAATGACATTTACTGTGCCTTTTACATAGGGTGCCTGGGTGGTATATCTAAAAGCAGAGGCATATTGCTTTTCTTTCCAAAATTACAATCATTACACACAACAGTTTTCATAACATAATCGGGACTACAATTTTTAAACTTTTGACCCAAAAGATACAGCAGAACATTATTTACATCAATAATTCCTCTATTGTAGAAATTTTGCTTGCGGACAAAATCTTACCCAGCATACACCATGCCGGTGTTTGTAGTTATAAAATCAAATGCATCATAATAGTTTAAATATATGTCATAATTAAAATGCTTCCAGTTTGAACTCTGATCAAACACCATATCAAAATTGTAAAGTGCTGTAAAGCCTGTGTTTGTAAATCAATAATTGTTCCTATAGGAATCATAAAAACTGACAAAAAATCCAACAATTCTCCTTCTTATGAGATATGCAATTTTTTCAACCGTGCCTATACATCCCAGGCCCAGGTATCTGAAACTATGCTCACTGTTGAGCATCCATCGGAACTCAGTTTCATTTCTCACAGCAAACAGATCATATTCTGATAATTCATAGAACACAAGCCTAAAATCACTCAAAAGTGACTCTGATTTTATGTATTTAGAAAGATTTCTTCTGTCAAAAAACATTATTGTATAACTAGCTGCAGTGTAAACCTCACAGTGTTGTATATACAATTAATTGGCAATTAAATAGGAACATGTGCATGACTAGATAATAATTATCACAATTGTTATGTGTTTCAGGCATCAGCCCTCTAGCACAACAACACACTCAAAAATACAATATTGTAATTTTTTAAGAACATGTTGAATATTTAGCTTGAGCATCTCAGCCCTAGGCTGCTGATGCTCACTGCTGCCTACTGCCAGACCTTTGTGCCTTAAATACATGATGTTTGGCTGCTTTTCAAATTATTTTGCCCTGTATACATTTTTACACCGGCAGACATGATAATTGTTTCCCACAGTTGCAAATGCTATCCAAGTTGTTCTCCTCTATAGAGTGGATAGGGTAGAGAGGGACTGTTGCTATTGTCCTGTTGACCCTATAACAGGGGATTCTCAGTGCAGTACCACAGTGTTGAAAATTATGCTGATCTTCTTCTCTGTGCTGTCACTGATTCTGATTCTAGGCCAGTTGTATTTCTGGTGACTAGGCTTGGCATGCCTGCAACTTTGCCAATGCTTATGGGTTGCCAACATGATTTTAGACTGCTGTATAATTGTAAATATTGCTTATTTACAGCCTATTCTGTTAAGGCAGTCAAACCCTGTCAGGATGAAAAGCAGTCAAACCTGTAGATTAAACAGCACAGAGTGAACACTATAGAGTTACACAGAGTGAACACTGTAGAGTGAACAACAGTAAAACCCTATCCTAGCAGAATATGTATATGTATTAAATTTTTTACCTAATACAAATTAACAAAATTTTAATAATGATTATTGTTTAACAGGTACAACAAGAAACAGCACCAAGCATCTCAGTAGTTTCTAATAACATACAAAGAAGGGACAGCAGGCAAGGTAATATGAGATTATTGTTAAATCAGAGCTTTATACCTGTTAAATATTTATATGCTAGGATATAAACAATATTAGCCTATAAATATACAGGGTGTTTCTAAAGGTCGTTTACAACGCTTGGGAGGTGATTCCTCACACGAAAACAAGCAAAAAGTCTAAGTTCCATTTTTACGACTGAGGCTTCGTTTCCGAGATAGGAGCCTCGCAAAAGGTGACAAAGTGAACGTCACACCTAACTGGGACGAATACTATCACAGATAGAGAGGCGGTTCCAAGGGAATCATAAAGGAATCGTATGTGCTCAGTCCGGAAGTCACTATGAAAAGTTCACTGCACGCATGCGCAATGGAGTCCTCAAAGGAATTGGGGATTTCCAGCAACAACAATGCATGGAAAAGGTATGTAACGCAGCAAGAAGGACCGTGACAATGAGAAATGCGTTCAAGACAACACATCCCGACCTCAAACATCAAAACATGACCACCGAACACAAAATCCGAAAAGTTGAGCACGGTTGCATACCCCAGTTACACGCGAGGAATGAACGAATCATGTCATGTGGCATACGAGAGACAGGAGGAGGGAAAGAAAAACACAATATCAGATGATTGCGACAACGTGTATTTTTACACGCGACAACTGCGTAATATCCCCCCCCACACACACACACAACAAACAACAAATGCTACAATATCTTACGCACAGACAGTCCGTGTCACTGTACACCAACTGAAGATGTCACTTTCACCACACAAAGGGGGTGGGGAGCAATACCAAAAGTGTTCGCACGCGATCATTGTGACGTAAAAGAGACCAGTTTTGGAAGCGCTGCACAGGCAAGTCTGGCTCTCGTAATCTACGTTTGACCTTCATGACTGCTGTTCCCGCGAGAGGAGCTCGAAGGGTTGGTTCTCTCCGGCAGTCGTCCCAATCGTGTTGCAGGTGCTGGGATATGATCAGCAGTTCGCTCTAGGTTGTCATACGCATTGAAGAGTACTAGTATGTTGCATTGAAAGAAGTTGACGTGGTGGAGTGGGCAAGTCAAGTATCGCAACAATTGGTCTGTGGTGTTCGTACGGTGATACGGCCAATTTGTGCAGTGTGCCAGTGTTAAACAAAAACAATACTTTGCAGTTCCAGCTCCCTATTACACAGATGGCTGCGTATACGACCCAGCAGCTAGCAGACATGCATCTCATGTATGGGGAGGCACGTGGTAATAGCCGTGAGGCAAGGCGTCTTTATGGAGAACGCTTTCCACATAGACGTTTACCGTCTCACACCTTCTTTCAGGTAGTGGACAGTCGACTGCGTGAAACAGGGTCAGTGTTACCACCGCGACAAGAAGTTGGAAGACCCTGAAGTGTACGCACACATCAGTTTGCAGAAGATGTGTTAACAGCGGTCGCAGTAGCCCAGTTTAGCCGGTTCTGCAACCTCTTTTGGGGCTCAGGGGGCTCGCAGTGTTGCCAGCTGCTTATTCGAAAAAATCACCAAGGTTTTTTGGTCTAACCTAACCTAAAACAGCAAGGAGTTGGCAATTTTGCTTGAGAGTTCACAAACCGGAAGTGGGGCTCAGGGGGCTCGCAGTGTTGCCAACTTCTTATTCGAAAAAATCACCAAGGTTTTTTTGGTCTAACCTAACCTAAAGCAAGGAGCTGGCAATCTTGCTTGAGAGTTCTGCAACCGAAAATGGGATTCGCAGTGTTGTTAACTTCTCACTTGAAAAAAAATCACCAAGGTTTTTGTCTTGGTCTAACCTAACCTAAAGCAAGAAGCTGGCAATCTTGCTTGAGGCTTGTTTTACAGTGCATAAAGCAAAATTGCCAACCTACTGGTATTTTTGCCATGGCTTTTTACAAAAAAAAGAGAGAGGAGAGAGAGAGGGAAGAGTTAAACAGCCGACAGCCTACCTACAGCTTTTTTTGTCTAACCTAGCCTAAAGCAAGAAGCTGGCAATTTTGCTTGAGGTTTGCTTTACAGTGCATAAAGCAATTTTTGCCAACCTACATATACTAAACAAGGAAAGCGGGCACTGCCGTAAAAGAGAGAGATGGATGGATGGGAACACTACACGGGTTCAACGTCATCAAATAAAAATCGCCTTAATGGTTTTCTTGTAAGGCATGATCTCTATTTTCTCGCAGTGCTGCCAACTGCTACCTACACTTTTTTTTAGTTGGCAAGGGCTAGAGAGAGAGAAAAACTTATAGCTGGGAACGGTAATGAGCGAATGTGCCATATCGTAATTTTCCAACTCCCGGGGGGGGGGGGGCAATGTTTGTATATCGCGACCTTTGTAAACCTTTCTCTCTCTCGGGGGAACGACGTGCCGCGCACACACACACACACACGCACACGCACACACACGCACGCGCGCGCAGCCAAAATTTTTGAATTTACGGCTGGAAAAATGTTTTTCTATGACATGTTTTTGTTCGAGGCAAATTCGTAGGTAGATATTGTTAAATAAATATTAATATTGTAAATATATATATTGTATTTAGTTTTTCGGTATCGAAAAGCGACTGTCATATTGTATTTGAAAAAATATTATGCTTTTGCCTGTGGATATCTAGAAAAACGACAATTTTGTTCCCTCTCCCTCTCTGTATTTTACACGGAAAGCATTTCCCGCCAACTAGATAGAGTTGCCAACACACGCACACTATTGTAAGAGAGATGGATGACTGGGCGGGGCGGCATTTCTGGCTATTCACAGTGGCGGATGTACTTTCTGTTTGTTGCTTGCATTTTTTGTTCTCTCTCTCTCTCTGTATTTTACACGGAAAGCATTTCCCGTCAACTAAAAAGAGTTGCCAACACACGCACACTATTGTAAGAGAGATGGATGACTGGGCGGGGCGGCATTTCTGGCTATTCACAGTGGCGGATGTATTTTCTCCCCGCCACCAGGCATAGTTGCGAAGTGCATGTGGCTGAAATCTTGGATTTCTATTGGTCCACGTTGCGTTGGCTAACATATCATTTTTGACGTTATTAGAAAACCGTATAAAACTTAAAGCGCTGGTGTATAAAGTTCTGTTTCATTTTCAACGTTAGTGAAGAGCATTTCTGCAGAATTTCTAAAAGTAAGTAACTTTGTTTCTTAGCTTGCATGAGTTGGTTTTGATTTATAAGTATTGCACTGCTTTTGTGAAAGAAAATATACTCACAAAACATGCAAAAAAAAAAAAAGAGAGAATATAGAAGGTGTTTCATGTCTCTCTCTGCTTTTATATATTTGAAGCATGCATCTTGGTAGCTGGAATATTTTTTTTCTTCCGTGTGCCGTTGTTGGTAGGTAGGAAATATGTGTGCGGGGCATATTTCAAAAAAAATAAATGTGTTAAATTGTTAGAGGAAGACAGGAAAAATAGAGGAGAGTTGCGTGTTTTTGATATCTAATGGAAGTACTGATTGATTGATTGAGTTGGCGTTTTTTTAAGTCTATTTTATGCACAGTAAGGCTAATCTGGACTGGACCTACAGTTTCAAGAACCACTTATGCCCCCACCGGGTATCGAACCCCTGATTACAAGACAACGACGTTATCGCTACGTCATCGCAGAGGCTAGTGGAAGTACTGATTGATTTGATGTTTTAAGTCTATTTTATGCACAGTAAAACTAATCGGGACTGGACCTACAGTTTCAAGAAGCACTTGTACGGGTATCGAACCCCTGATTACAAGACAACGACGTTATCGCTACGTCATCACAGAGGCTAGTGGAAGTACTGATTGATTTGATGTTTTAAGTCTATTTTATGCACAGTAAAACTAATCGGGACTGGACCTACAGTTTCAAGAACCACTTGTACGGGTATCGAACCCTTGAATACAAGGTTATCGCTACGTCATCGCAGAGGCTAGTGGAAGTACTGATTGATTTGATGTTTTAAGTCTATTTTATGCACAGTAAAACTAATCGGGACTGGACCTACAGTTTCAAGAACCACTTGTACGGGTATCGAACCCTTGATTACAAGGCTATCGCTGTGCTAACGCAGAGGCTAGTGGAAGTACTGATTGATTTGATTTTTTAAGTCTATTTTATGCACAGTAAAACTAATCGGGACTGGACCTACAGTTTCAAGAACCACGTGTACGGGTATCGAACCCTTGAATACAAGGCTATCGCTGTGCTAACGCAGAGGCTAGTGGAAGTACTGATTGATTTGATGTTTTAAGTCTATTTTATGCACAGTAAAACTAATCGGGACTGGACCTACAGTTTCAAGAACCACTTGTACGGGTATCGAACCCTTGATTACAAGCCTACCGCTGTGCTAACGCAGAGGCTAGTGGAAGTACATAGTTATTCGAATCTTATTTATTTAAAATATTTAGTTTTTTTTTATGCACGCTTATTGATTTTAAACCTAAAATTAAATAAAATCCGGCAATTATATCCAATTATACTTATGGCTACAACGAGCATTGAGATTTTTTTTGCTACGTAAACAAAATGGCTGACATGCCAAATATGAACAGGCTATATAGATTTGAGAGAGAGATGGATAAAAAAAGTTAATTAAAATTTAATTTCATGATTGCAACACGGAACTTAATGATTGATTTAGTTTATTTTATTTTACGTTTTGTACCTCTTGGCTAATTTGCGAAGATTGGGGATGAGTGATGAAATGGACATTCACAAACAACCAAGCCCGACCAGGATTCGAACCCAGGACCCTTGGCGTCGCAGCGCGATGTGCTAACCACTCGGCCACAGTGTCGGGCAAGTGCTGGTATATACATAGACCAAAGTTACATGGTTCTAGGCCCCATAGGAACCGAGAAAATCAATGTCTTGGAAAACGTCTTAAGACAAATATCTCAATCTTTAAGAAAGTCGACTTCCGGTATCTCAAGATGTTACTTCCGGTCTGTCAAGAAAATTTTCTTAAGACAAAAATCTTAAGACGTTTTCCAAGACATTGATTTTCTCGGCTCCTAATTGAGCTAGGATGATGATTTTAGGTTTGTTGGATAGGATTCGACGTGAACTATTCGACTAGCAAATAAAATCGATTCTACCCCCTCAAGTTTCGGAAATACAGACAATTTTTTATTTTTTTGAGAAACTTGATTTGCAGGCTTAGTTTTTGCCCTAATTCGAAAATTTTAATAGCATTCGATACAAAATTAGAAGTACTCTACAACTTATTGGAGGGATGATGACTACTGCCTGCTGTTTTCGAGTTATTTTGGATTAAAATTTCAAGATGTAATTTCTAAGATGTTTTGTAATTCATCAACTATGGGTTGTAGGAAAACGATTCTTGCTCTATTTGCTATCGCTCGACGAATACTATAAACATAAATAATGCTTATGGTTTGATTTTTAAAATGGCGAGCGGAAAATAACTATGTTTTCTGAAATTATGATTTATACTTCATATGCCAAGAGGGCTGAGGGTTAGAAAAAAAAAGATTGTTTGGTAGAATTATGCACACATAATATTTTTGTGTTTTCTATACACAAGCTTAATTATTTTTTTTCAATTATTTACAGGATTCATTAAGAAGCAAGAAGTAGCATAAATAGCACACTCCCACCAAACCCAACACTATTGTGAATTATTGCACAGTATTTATTTTGTGGCACTCCACTATATATATATAATAACATACCCACAAATATTTTCAACAAGATGCGCTCCATGAATAGTTGTCCTGTGTGCAAGAGAACCATATCAAGCAAACGTTTTGCAAGACATTGTCGCACCTGCGTGCCAGGCAAGCATTTGGCTGCCACCGAACCATGTCCCAGGTGCGGTATACATATTACCATTAATAATTTGAAGAGGCATATAACATCATGCAAAGTTGTCGTCGGAGCACCTGTTCCACAACCGTCGACCAGCTCGACCAAGAGGAAAGCGGAAGCCGACTCGCCACCATCCGCCAAACGCGTCAAGCCTGTGACAAAAACAAACCAGTCTGCTTTCCAGCAGTTGTTAGAGGATTTTGTCATCACTTCGGAGGGCTCATGCGACGTGCGTAGCTTTTTGGAGAACGTGCGAGCCGAAATTATTTCCATCCTCGGCGATGCACTGGCTACGTACTCCACCAAATTCTACGCATCGCTACGTTGCCAGTACAAGAAGCCGTCCGATGAAATTTACAGCTTCTGCCACAACACCAAGGCGAAGACGCTGCATCTGGCGGATGTCGACAACCTCGAGGTTATCTACAACCAGTTTACCGATGAGCTGGTGGCAAAACAGGAGGAACATCAAGCTAAAGGCTCGGGGGGTTCGCTGTGTGGCGAGCCTCACGAACTGTGCGTCAAACTTTGTAAGTTCATGCCCCTCTCCGCCTCCAGCTACGTCCCCTTACCACCTACCATTGTGGAAAAGAAGGCCGTCCTGAACATTCAGAACAATGACGCCAAGTGCTTCGTATGGTGTGTTCTGGCAGCGTTGCACCCTGTCGACCGGAAAAATAATCCACACCGAGTTAACCACTACCTACCCTACGAGTCAGAGCTGGAAGTTGCGATGGCTGGGATCAACTACCCGGTGGCGCTTTCGGACATTCGAAAGTTTGAGGTTCGTGCGCGGTTGGCTATCAACGTTTACGGTCTCACTGACGAAAATGCGGTGTACCCTATTCGCGTGAGCGACGTAAATGTTGATGGTGCGCAGGAAATTCACCTTCTGCTCATCAAGGACGAGACCCATCACCACTACACTCTTATCCGTTCGCTCTCCCGGTTGGTGTCGAGCCAAAAAAGCAAACACGAACACCACATAGAAGTTTGTTGCAGGTGCTTGTCAACTTTTGACAATCAAAAACAGCAGGATTATCAGCACATCAGAGGTCCCAACATCGCTGCAGAGAAGCTCGCTCGCCACAAGTTCTACTGTAGTAACAACGAGCCGGGTGTGGCAGTCTTGCCCGAACCTGGTGTCGTGGAGCGTTTCCGCATGCACGGTGCTATGGTAGAGCATCCCGCTATCATCATCGCGGATTTCGAAGCCTTCCTCAAACCCCTGTCCACTTGCGATCCCGATCCCGAAGTTTCCTCCACCACCCCTTACCAACTCCACGAGGCATCCAGTTTCGCATACGTTGTGGTGCGACGTGACCAGCATATCGCCCCCGAGCCCTACGTGTACCGTGGTCCCGACGCCGCCAAACACTTCCTCGAGAGGATGGTTGTCGAGGCCAACGAGATAGGGAAGGTACTGTTGGCCCCCAAGTCTATGCTCCCACTGTCTCCCGACGATCAGCGTAGACACGACGAGGCCATCGCTTGCCCTGTCTGCGTCAAGGAGTACACCGCCAACAACCGTAAAGTCCAACACCACGATCACTTTAACGGTAGGTATGTTGGTCCATGGTGCAACGGATGCAACCTCATGGCCCGGGACCCGCGATTTATCCCTGTGTTTTTTCATAATGGCTCGGGATACGACTTCCACCATCTGGTACCTCACTTTGGGTACGACGACATGCGAATCAACGTCCTGGCGCAGAACGAGGAGCGTTACATTAGCTTGAGCAAGTGGGTGCGAATCCCAGGATCACGCTCTACCGTCGAGCTTCGCTTCCTCGACTCCCTGAGGTTCCTCCCGGCCAGCCTCGATGCTCTCGTGGGGAAGCTTAGCGACGAGCAAATGCTCATCACCTCTGCGAATTTTCCGAACTTGGACGCCGGTCTCTTCAAGCGTAAGGGGGTCTACCCCTACGAATACGTCACAGACCCTTCCAAGTTCGCAGAGACGACGCTACCTCCTCGAGCAAACTTCTACAGCAAGCTACGAGGCTCGAACATCACCGACGAGGAATATCACCACGCCCAGTCCATGTGGCGCGAGCTGGGCTGTCGAACTCTCGGGGACTGCCACGACGCCTACCTCAGACTTGATGTGACGCTCCTCGCCGACGTGTTCCAGACGTTCCGTGCGACAGCGAAGACCATCTACCAGCTGGACCCTGCCTATTTTTACAGTCTCCCCGGACTGGCGTGGTCAGCCATGTTTCTGGTGACGAAGATCGAGCTGGAGCTTCTTTCGGACGTGGACATGATGCTGTTTGTGGAACGTGCCGTGCGGGGTGGAATGGTCCAGGTGTCGCAGCGACACTCGCGCGCCAACAATCACCACATGGCCACCGGTTACGACCCCTCACGACCGTCCAGCTACATCATGTACACGGACGTCAATAACCTCTACGGACACTCCATGATGCAGCCACTCCCCTTTAGAGGCTTCGAGTGGGCTGACCCTTCCAACTTCGACGTCGAAAGCTTTGACGATTCGGAACATGGGTTCTTCGCCGAGGTGGACCTTGAGTTCTCCGAGAAGCTGCAGGATTTGTTCTGTGATCTTCCCCCTGCACCCGAGTTCAAGTGTCCACCGGATTCCAACCAGAAGAAGCTCGTCATGGATTTCGAGTCCAAAGAGCGTTATGTCCTGCACTACCAGAATCTCCGGTGGTTGATGAAGCAAGGGGTTACCGTCCACGCAGTTCACCACATCCTCAAGTTCGAGCATTCTCCATGGTTGAAGCCATACATCGAGCTCAACACCGAACATCGCACAGTCGCCACTTCTGATTTTGATCGCGATTTCTTCAAGTTAATGAATAATGCGGTGTTTGGCAAAACTATGGAGAATGTACGGAATCACATGGACATAAAATTGGTAACGAGGAAAGCACAATGTCGCAGGCTCGTAGCAAACCCATTATTTAAATCGAGGACCATTTATAATGAGCAGCTTGCTCTGGTGCATATGAGGAAGAGTGAGGTGATGCTCGACAAGCCAATTTATGTTGGTGCCTCAGTATTAGACCTGAGCAAGCTGCACATGTTCGGGACGTACTACGACATATTACGTCCACATTATAGCCACAACATCTCGCTTCTCTACACGGACACGGACAGCTTGGTGTACCAAGTCCACTCAGCCGATGCATACGGGGATATAGTCACGGTACCATCTTTGGTCAACCTCTTCGACACCTCGGGCTATCCCCAGCCGAACCAGTACGGCATCCTGCCCCGAAACAAAAAAGTGCCTGGCAAACTCAAAGACGAGAAGGACGGTGATGTAATTCTCGAGTTTGCGGGTCTTCGCGCCAAGGCCTATGCCATCAAAGCCGAGGGCAGCGTTACCAAGAAGGCCAAGGGTGTCGGCAGACAGGTGGTTCGGGAGCATCTCGCATTCGAGGACTTTGTCGATTGCCTCAAGACCAGGTCGTCGGTTCTAAGAGAAGAACAGCGCATCCAGAGCGTCGACCATGTGTTGACCACAAACAAAGTTAGAAAAATTGCCCTGGATCCCAACGACGATAAGAGGTGCGTTCTCGAGTGTGGTATTCACACATTGCCGTGGGGGCACTATCGCTTAGCAGAAAGCAAAACCTGCAACATATGTCCATCTTCAACAGAAGATTCATAAAAACAAAACAAAACAAAAAAAAAATCATGTTGTTAGTTATTACAAAAAAAAAAACATTGACTGTCATTACAAAAAACTTTGACTGTATTCTTAAATAACCAGCATGCCTATGAATTTGTTCGGTTTCAAAAAACAGATCATTATGGAAACCATACCAGATCATGAAGTCTTACCTTCCGTGTTACCTAAACTCAACGGTCTGTTGATCATTCACCTCAACAGCATTTGGACGAAACTGAATGACGATGTGGGCAAGATGTTTTATGTTTTTAATAACAATTTACATTTCTACGAAATTCCGATCGACGGGAAACTTCAAATCACCGTGAATCCGGAAAACGCAGGCGAAATCAAAATTTCTACCGGCAAGAACATTTTTCGAATCAAGCACGACAAGATGCTTTCTAACATTACGTACGATGTTTCTGCAGGAGATTATTTTTACGTGGAACTCCTCGGAGATTACGACAAACTTATTCCTCTCTTCGTAGAATTACGAATCGTCTATCCTATTATAAATAACCGTTAACCAAAAATGCCTAACGACATTTTCGGCAACACCAAGCGTGTAGACCATGCAGAAGAGATTCTCATGTTGGACATTCGAGTTAAGAAGTTGAGGACCGATTTGATCGCTTTGCAGGAAACCTTAAACAAAAGTTTAGAGTCGGAAATCGCTACGCTCCAAACGCAATGTCTCGACCCCATTCTGAAAATCGATTCCGAACTGAAAACGCTGATAAAAAATTATGTCGACGTACCTTCTTACGACAGCGTTCAAAATATACAGTTGAGCGTGGATTCGCTTCAAAATGATTTGGCCAAATTACAGCAATTTCAATCGAAAAATGAAGATTTGGAAAAATTGAAACTCGAAATCGAAGAACGAACTTCCGCAATAGAAAAGAATTTCTCTGAACTTCAAACCGTCGTGAGCGATATAGACGCAGAACGCTTGCATGTCGTCGTTTCCAAATTACAAGAAGAATTCACCAGCACGTTGGAAGAAATTAAATCCAAGTTGCAGACTTTGGAAGATACAATGACGAACCTACCATCGTCGGACGAACTGCAGGTCATCGGTAAAAGCGTCGCGAACATAAAAATTCAATTGGAGGCCTATCAAGATTTCGAACACATTCAAACCACCATCGCTACGCTTCAGGCGTCCTTGGAATTGATCAACGAAGAAATTAAAAATATTCACGCTGAAGCGAGAGCGTTGACGAGCATTCAAGACACGTTGAGCACGGTTCAGCAGAAGATCGAATATTTAGAAAATTTGAACGTCGAAACGAATCTCGCTCATTTTCATCACGTACTCGACAACATACAGGGTGACTTGGAATCATTACGGACGAGCGTGCCTTCGAGCGAAGATTTGGAAAAATTGAAAACGGCGGTGACGGCACTATCCGAATCGAGCGACATCAAAAGTTCATTGAGCGATCTCGAGAGTAAAGTGGCCAATCTCCCCACCTCCAAAGAATTGCACGCTTTGAAAAGAAACATATCTCGAATGCTGAAACGACTGGAAACGGAAACGGCGAACGTGGAAGAGATTCGGGACGAAATTAGTTCGCTGGTGTCGACGCTGCCTACTTCGCAGAGCGTCGCCGACCTTCACACGCAGTTTACAGAGATGCGAAGCATTGTGAACGATCTTACCGAGAAGAGCTCGAAATTGAATCAAGTCGAGAACCTTCAGAACATCGTCGTCAACATCAGAGATCAAGTCGGAGTGCTGGAATCAACGCAGGAATCGACGCTGACCTCTTTCGGTGCCAAGTTGCAAGAACTCAACGAAAACTACAAGCAGTTAAACGTGGAAGTGAAAATCAAACCGTCGTTTTCTGCCGTAGCGGATACCATAATCGAGCATTTGCTGCCCATCGAAAATAAACTCGGACAAGTTCACAGTAATCTGCTCGGCGTCGACACTAAATTCGCTAAACTGCATTCTCTGCAAGCCATCGAAATCAACAGCGTTCCCAATCAACAGAGAATCTCCACGTTCGTCGAAGGTAACAAACTGTACATGTTGCATCCTTATCATCCGTACTACAAGTTTCTCCTCGATGGCACGATTCAGATAAACGAATTTTCGTACTGGTCTCACGGCAGAAAAGCTAGCGTTCCTACCATGACTTTGATATCGAATCGTGGTGTCCAGAAAGCAGGAAACATTCCTCTGGCACGTTGGAACGAAACGCGCAACATATATGAAATACACGAAGACGAAGATCTCACCGTTTTCGACGTGAGTGCCGGCGATAAGCTGATCGTTCAAAACACGAGCGAAGTGCCACCTTCTTTGAATCCCATCACGCTTGTGCTTCTCTTGAAACGTAATCTCTAAAAAAAATGTCTAGGCAAGCCATCGTCGAAGAATTGCATAAACCTGCACGCCGCAACTACGAACGTTTGGCTGTGGTAACCAAGGGCATCGACGACCTCTGGCAAAGCGACCTCGTGGAGATGAGCAGTGGCAATTTGAAAAACGTACATAAATTGAACAAGGGCAACAAGTACCTTCTCACCGTCAGTAGTGGTATTTACGGTACGGACAGGACGAGAAAGTACGAGCCCCCCTCAAGCAGCTTTGCTACACTTAAAACAGGCTCAACATGTCCATATGAGCTTTTTTCTCAAGTGTGGAATCTTGTCTAATCCAAGATTTTTGTAAAAATGCCCTCGGGAATTTTTCAGAAAGTACGAGCTCCCCTCAGAAAGTACGAGCTCCCCTGAGAAAAAAAGAGCTCCCCTGTACTACGGACAGGACCGGAAAGTACGAGCCCCCCCCTCAAGCAGCTTTGCTACACTTAAAACAGGCTCAACATGTCCATATGAGCTTTTTTCTCAAGTGTGGAATCTTGTCTAATCCAAGATTTTTGTAAAAATGCCCTCGGGAATTTTTCAGAAAGTACGAGCTCTTCAGATTGATTTGTTTATACTTAAAACTTGCATCAGCCAGATTTTTGTTCATAAATTTGTCAATTTTTGGCTACACCAGAAATTAAGCTTATCTGTCAAAATCCCAGGAATTTTGAATTGATATCTATTGGGTTCTGAGACCGAGTGGAGTGTGGTGCATTGCCTTGTAAACAAAAGGCTCGGGTTTGAGTCCTCATAAAATCTGATGGCAAAATGTTAATATTGTTGTTTTGTAAATACGGGGCTTTGGGTTCGAGATCAAACCCCCCTCAAGCAGATTTACAAAAATTGCATCAGTTTGTCTATAAACTTGTATCTATACCCACCTATACATATTTACTTCTGGTTTAAGTTTAATTGGATACTATTCAATTTGCTTATCTAATATTAAAACAATGTAATATGCAGAGCCTACCTCTAGAATTGCTTCGTGTTTGCATGTTTCTCCTCTGTGGCAATGTGCGCAATTCCCGAGACGTTAGTATTGATTTTTTTCCTCAGCGCCAGTATTTACAGAAATTCCCGATTATTGCATCAGCTAGTTATGTGAGAGTGACTGAGGGGAACAGACGTGTTGATACAGTGCTTCTCATACTTACTGGTTTAAATTCATATTGAACATTATAAAATCTGATATTTGTTGTAATCCACTCATATTTAGAGTCAAGCTTATATTTGTCCCAGCCTGTTATACATAACAAGGTTATTGCTATTCAAGATATGCATGTTCGTGCAGGCATTTGCGCTGGGTCAGTGTGAATGATTTTCCACTTGTGGGCTATTGGCTTTAGATTTGAATCCCAGGAAATTTTATATAAATACCAAAACCAAAAATATTAAGTGTATACACACATACACACATATACACATACAAATCACACAGCTGAACCCAACTGATATTTTTTATTCAGTATAAAGTTTTGAATTGAAGCCCAGGAAATTGTATATAATAAACAACAACAAAAATGCCGAATCAAAAATATTGTAATCAATGCAATAAGAATATATCCAGCTCTAATTGGGCCAAGCATCAAAAAATTTGTAATCCAGACAAATACAAAACTCCCACAAAAATTTGCCCCAAATGCAATAGAAAATATAACATGGAATATTTCACATATAAACATAAAGATACTTGCTCTGTACAACCATCTACATCTGGTCTGAAAAGAAGGCACGAAGCACCTGTTAATGCCAGAGCAGCAAAACAGCGACGCCATGAACCTATCCGCAGCAGTTTTAACGGCCAATTAAGGGATCACCGGTTTGTATCAGAGCCAAGATGTGGCATTGAGAATTTCTTGAACAGTATAAATTCTGATCTGCAGGCAATTCTAAATACACAAAATGGCTCTTATAAGCTCTCCCTCAAATTGTTTGTACAATATAAGAAACCAAACGGCACAAAATTTACACAGCCCCACATAACAGAAACTGTACCTGTATATTCAAATTCAAATTCAGACACAATAATAGGCAGATTGATGGATCAACTGAATATCAAACACTCTGAATTTGCGGCAAAAGAGTCAGGATGGAGCCTGTGCGGTTCATCACACAAGCTCTATGTTAATATTTCTGAATTCACTCCATTACAAGGATCTACATATGTGCCATTACCTGCCAATATCAAAAACAAAAGAGCCGTGGTCAATATAAAAAACGCCGACCAGAAATGCTTTTTGTGGTGTATATTAGCTGCTTTGTATCCAGCTTCAAGGCATCCTGAGAGAATAACTTATTACAAACAGCATGAACATGATTTTGACGATGCAATGGAGGGTTTGGAATATCCAATGTCTGTTCAGAATATTGATAAATTTGAAAAAAGAGCCAAGCACATCAATGGCAAACAATTATCTATTAATGTATTTATTTGTTCCACTGGCAATTGCCCGATAGCACCTCTCAGAATCAGTACACTTGATGATGATTCTGCTATTCCGATTGATCTGCTCTTAATTAAGGGGGATGGCACATACCATTACACTCTGATACATAATCTTGAAGCTTTAGTGAGAACACAACTAGACAAAACTCATACAATATTCAAGTTGTGTAGAAGATGCTTAACTGTATTTGATGGTCAAAAAATGGTGAAAGGGGTTCGGGAAGAGAATGCTGAAATTGCTAAAAACAAGTTAATTGAGCATCTGAAATACTGTGGGAACCATAAACCTGTTCATATGGTGATGCCCAATCCAAGTGAAAATTGCAAATTCAAAAAGTTTGAAGCCTTGTTGGAACACCCAGCATTTATTGTCTATGATTTTGAATCGAATCTCAAATCTCTTGCATTCTGTAGCCCAGATCCAGAAGAATCATCAATTACACCGTACCAGCTACATGAACCTTCCAGCTTTTGTTATGTGGTTGTACAGGATGGTGTTGTTATTAAAGAATATTCATACAAGGGACCAAATGCCATCAAAATATTTGCACATAGAATAGAAAATGTGTGCCGTGACATAGCATCTAACATCTTATTAAAATCAAAGCCTATGTTGCCTTTAACAGAGGAACAGATTGAGGATTTCAACAATGCAGAAAAATGCCCGGTATGTGATTGTGAATTTTCAGATACAAATATCAAGGTGAAACACCATTCTCATACAGATGGTCGATATAAACAGGCCCTGTGTAATAGCTGTAATATTAAGATCAAGAGACCAAGATTTATCCCCATATTTTGCCATGGAGCATCCAATTATGATTTCCATCATCTGATCAGGTACGAGGGGTTTGAGAAGCAGAATTTAAACATTTTAGCTGAAAATGATGAAAAATATATATCTATTAGCAAGATAATTAAAGTTGATGGTGTTTCTATTCAATTAAGATTTCTTGATTCTTACAGATTTTTATCTGCTAGCCTGGCTACACTGGCCTCTCAATTATCTGATGATGACTTGAAAATCACACGTGCCTTGTTTCCAGATCAGGACCTGAAATTAATTAGGCGGAAGGGTGTATATCCATACGACTATGTTACACATTTTTCTAAATTTGATGAGTGTTCCCTGCCACCACAAGAAGCATTTTATAGCAAAATCAGAGGATCTGGAATTACTGATGAAGATTATCACCATGCCAAATTGATGTGGAAAAGTTTTAAATGCGAGACATTTGGTGATTATCACATGGCTTATTTGAAACTTGATGTCGCTCTCTCAGTTGATATATTGCAAACATTCAGAAAATCTTCCATGCAAAATTATGGACTGGACCCAGTGTATTTTTACAGTGCCCCTGGTCTAGCATGGGCCGCAACGTTTTTCAACACCAAAATGCAATTGGATCTGATCCACGATCAAGATAAGTATCTGTTTATGGAGGAATGTATAAGAGGAGGGATGGTGCAATGTTCCCAGAGATATGCCAGAGCAAATAACAAGCATATGCCTGATTATGATCCAGCACGGCCATCAAATTATATACTTTATGTGGATGCAAACAACCTCTATGGTCACGCCATGATGCAAAAACTGCCATATGCAGAGCTTGAGTGGGTTGAAGATTTCAAAATTGAAGATCTTCAGAATTTTGATGACAGTGAATATGGCCTCTTCTTAGAGGCTGGTCTGATAATTCCAGATCATTTGCACAACAAATTTTCTGATCTGCCCCCAATTCCCGAGGTTAGGTGCCCACCTGGTTCTAAACAGAAGAAGCTCATGATGACCCTGGAGCCGAAACAGGGATATGTCATATATTACAAAAACCTCCAGTTCCTGATGAAACATGGTGTTCAAGTAACCAAAGTTGGCAAAGTTTTGAGGTTCAGGCACTCAGAATGGTTGAAACCATATATTGACACAAACACAGAGCTTCGAACATCTGCAAAAAGCCAATTTGATAAGAGCTTGTTTAAATTGATGGTGAATTCTGTCTATGGCAAAACAATTGAAAATGTCAGGAAACATACCGATGTTAAAATAATTACTGACCCCAGCCGGAGCAAAAAATTGGTTGCAAAGCCCAACTTCAATTACAGAAGAATTTATGATGAACACATGGCACTTTTCAACATGATGAAAACAAAGATCAAGTTTGATAAACCTATTTATGAAGGGGCTGCGATATTGGAATCGTCCAAATTACATATGTTAATATTGTATTATGATGTGCTGAAACCTTTTTATGGTGATCGTGTAAAATTATTGTACATGGACACGGATAGTTTTATTCTTGAAATTCAAACAGAAGATGTTTATCAAGATATGTCACAGCCTGAATTGTTTCAATATTTTGATACCAGTGAACATACAAAGATTCAACAACACCACAACAAAAAGGTGCCTGGCAAGTTAAAAGATGAGACACTTGGCGATGTTATTGTGGAATTTGCTGGGTTAAGTGCCAAGGTGTACAGTTTTAAAACATGTAGTGCTGTTGTCAAAAAGGCCAAGGGCATTGGCAAAGTAACTGTGGAAAAAGATCTTGAATTTGAAGATTATAAAAATTGCATCAAATCACAGAATTCAATTAGAACATCAGAAAATAGAATTCAGAGTGAGAATCACTTATTGACTTCAAATATTGTAACAAAAGTGGCTCTGGACCCACATGATGACAAGAGATGCATTTTATCATGCGGCAAGCATACTTTACCTTGGGGGCATTGTGATTTGAAAAATGGAAAAAAATGCCCAATTACAGAGCATGATTTGAAATAAATAAACATGCCTATGAACTTATTTGGGTTCAAAAAACAGGCTATTATGGACCTGCCCACACCACAACCCTCTCCTGATATGCTGTCTAAACTGAGTGGCTTGTTAATTATTCATCTGAATAGCATATTTACAGATAATGATGATGAAACAGGTAAAACATTGTACATATTTAACAATAATTTAAATCATTACCAATTACCTGTAGGTGGGCAATTGCAATTTATTACAACCCCTGAGGGTGATGTCAAGATTTCAGTAGGGAGAAATATTTATAGAATTAAGCACTCAAACATGATTTCTGGCACTGTATATACTGTTTCTGCTGGTGACTGCTTATATATTGAGGTCTCTGGATCCTATGACAAGCTTATACCTTTTTTTATAGAATTAAGAATCAGATACTCTATAATAAATAACTATTAAAAGAAAATGCCTAATGATATATTTGGCCACACAAGACATGAAGATCACAGTGATGAGATTCTGATGCTTGATGTCAGAGTCAAGAAATTAAGAAGTGATTTACAAGCTTTACAAACCACACTCAATGCCAGTCTTCAATTAGAAATTACAAATTTGCAATCACAATGCATGGACCCTCTCCTTAAAATTGATTCTGAACTCAAAGTGCTGCTTCAGAAATATACTGATCTGGCAACATTAGATAATTTTCAAAGTTTGGAAGAAGCTGTAGCAGCTCTTCAAGCCAAATTTAAGACCCAGGCCACCAACTCTGAGCAATTGAAACAACAATTGGAAGAACAAATAAATAATGTCCAGACACAGCTCCAAACAATTGTCAAAAGCATAAAATCACAGGAAGATTTTGATCTAGTCATTTCCACTCTAAAAGAACAGATTCAATCACTCCAGATACCTAATCTGGACCCTCTGCACAATGCCATAGCCGAGGTTAAAGAAAAAATTGAGACCCTTGAAAATTTTATGAACAATTTGCCATCTTCTGATGCTTTGAATGCAATAACTCGGAGTGTTGCAAATATTAAGCTGCAACTTGAAACATATGAAGATTTTGGAAAAATTCAAAGTACCATAACCCATCTTGAAGGTACAATAGCAGCAGTGCAAAGTGATTTGGCAAATGTACAAGAAACTCGCCTGCCTGGGATTGTAGATACTCTTGTCAGTGTCCAGCAACAAATCACAAAGCTTGAAAACCTCAACACTGAATCTGAGCTGTCACATTTTCATCACTTGATAGATGATATCCAAACAAAGCTTGAAATTTTACAACAATCCACACCCTCTCAGGCAGATATAGCCCTGCTCCAAAATGCTATGCAAAATGTGGCTGATGCATCTGAATTAAATAATGTGAAATTGGCACTTGAATCTTTGCAAAATACAGTATCAAATCTTCCTACATCACAGGAACTTAAAAATATTAAGAGAGCTGTGAATCGCATATTGAAATCAGAAGATATCAAGAATATCCAAGCAGAGATCAAACATCTCACTCAGACAGTGGCCACTCTACCAACCAATCAACATATTAATGAACTGCATGCCCTGTTTGAGGATATCAGAAGACAGGTCCATGATCTTACTGCTCAAAATTCAAAATTGGCAGTTGTTGAAAATTTGCAACAAATTGTAGCCAATATCAAGCAGCAGCTAGGAACCATGGAATCCAATCAAGCAAATGCCCTGTCTGTTTTTGCCACCCAGCTTCAAGAGATTGTGCAACAATACAAGAAACTTGTTGTGGACATAAAAATCAAGCCAGGCCATGATGATGTTGTTAGGACCATCAATGAGCACCTTGAATCTGTAACAAGTAGATTGCTTACAGCAGAAAAGGAAATAACAGGCATAATCGAGAATCCAAAACATTCAGTAATTCTCGAATTGTACAGCATCCCCAACAAAGAATATGATTCACCATTTACACCAGGTGGCAAAATATATATGCTGTCCCCTGCACAATTTTATTACCAGTTTTTTTGTTGGGGGCACATTGAGACCAATCAAGATCAAATATTGGCATCAGCCACAGGCACACCACTACCCTACCTTATCAATAACAAATGCTGAGAACAAAGTGAAAATCACCAGTGTAGAGTTAGAGGATTTTACAGACCCCAATACATTAGAAACAGCCTATACTGAAGATGATGGCAGTTTGGAATTTAAAATACAAATAGGGGACAAATTATATTTAGAAAATCCTGTAGTATCAGCTGCTGAACACCCTATAGTTGCAATATTCTTGTTTTCATATTATGTCTAGAGAAATTATAGTTGATGAATTACACAGACAAGCCAGGCATAATTTTAAGAGACTCCCAGTAGTCTCAAAGGGCATAGATGATTTATGGCAGAGCGACTTGATTGAAATGGCAACTGGACAGTTGAAAAACTTAGACAAAATCAACAAGGGCTACAAGTATCTACTCACTGTCATAGACACATTTTCAAAATTTGCCTGGGCTGTGCCACTCAAATCCAAGACTGGAAAATGTGTTACAGAAGCCATCAGGACAATCATCAATCAGAGTGGAAGATCCCCGCGCTATTTGCAAACAGATAATGGCAAAGAATTTTATAATTCTGTGTTTCAACAATTTATTAAAAGCCAGGCAATAAAACATTACTCGAGTTACAGTGATCTCAAGGCCTCAATTGTAGAGAGATTCAACAGAACCTTAAAAAATCTTATGTATAAACAATTTACACTCCAAGGTAATTATAAATGGCTTACAATCCTTCCAGAACTTCTACATAAATATAACAACTCTGTCCATTCCACAATCAACATGAAACCCTCTGAAGTAACTTCATCTGATGAGCAAAAATTGATCAGGACTGTTTATTATCCTAGATACCAGCCAACAACAAGAAGGGGCAAATACAGGGTGGGTGATCAAGTAAGAATCAGCAAATATAAGCACTTATTCAAAAGAGGCTTTACAAGAAACTGGAGCACCGAATTATTTACAGTAGTTCAAGTTAAACCCGGGACCCTTAACACATATATAATAAAAGATCACCGAGGAGAAATTCTCAAAGGCAGATTCTATGAAGAAGAACTCAGCAAAACTAAACAGCCTGACACATATCTCATAGAAAAAATCATCCGCAGAAAAGGCAACAAGTTATTTGTCAAATGGCTGGGTCATCCGGAAAACAGCTGGATCGATGCAGACAAAGTGATAATATGAGCACCTGGGATGTTATAAAAAGGCTGCCAGAACCTGAACAGCAGAATAAGAGAAATGGCAACTTGCTACCTGATAATATTAGGTGTCTTATTGTTGGGCCATCTGCTTGTGGTAAAACTACACTAATGGTTGATAATTTTTTATTGGCACCCAACTGGTTAGACTGGAAAAACAGGCACTTGTATGTCTTCTCTAAGAGCTTGGAACAATTAAAATATCAGCAGCTGATGAAGCTATATGATGGATTGGATATAGCCACTTTTGAACCAGATGTTAAGCCACTTCAAGAATGTCTCGATAATTCTGTTGTTGTGTTTGATGATGTTATACTGGATAATCAAAACAAGGTTAGAAATTTCTTTACACAGGGCCGACACAAAAACATTGATTGTTTCTACCTGGCACAGACTTTTTCTAAAATTCCGAAGCAGCTGATCCGAGACAACAGCAATTTTATATGTGTGTTTCATCAAGATCATACCAACCTCAAACACATACATGATGAATATGTAGGTGGGGACCTGAGCTACAATGACTTTTCCAAGTTTTGCAGTAGGTGCTGGAACCAGGACAGTTATGGGTTTGTCACAATTGATATGACAAGAACACCCAATAGTGGCAAATACAGAAATAAAATCAACGATTTTCTAGACGTTGAAACATATATAAATAACCATGAAACGACCAGTCATTGATGATCTTAAGTTAAGAGATTATCTTGTAAAAAGATTCAAGGGATGGAAATCAGAGAACCGAGGAATTTATGAAAAACACAAACAAACAGAACAGCCTGTAATTGATGCTATTAATAATTTAGGTAAGAATATCAAAACTGTTACAGAGCAAAATCAAGATTTGATCACAGAGCTTGTGCCTGTAGCTGCAAGGAACATATTAGATTATCCATTCACCCCACTTTCCAGTATTCATACACCTAGTCCTGTTGCTCCTAGAAGAATTGAAGCTACACAGGATCCTATTGAATTGGGTCTTCTTGCTCAAAAATATTTAACCACACCTAAAGACAACAAAGATGAGGTTTTTGGCTTATATGCTGACACAGAGCTTGATGGTAGCATCATACATAGAATTGGCAATTTCAGAGTAACATTTATGGGAGATGATATAATTGTATATTCAGAATCTCGTCTCGGAGAAAAAGGTGGTTTTGTTAAGTACCCCGGAACACCTGGATTGTGGGAACTGATGACTAGGAAAAGGCCTGGCAGCTATACAGATCAAGATTATGAACATTACAAAGAAATATTAATAAAATCAGATGCTCTATACCAGAACAATGATCCCACACAAAAAAGAGTCAAGTCGAGCAGTGGAGCAAAATACAACAATTTAATCAAGCCCATATGGTCACAAATCAAGACAGGTAGTGGAATCAAACAATACAACACCCTGCCTAAAGAATTTGTGTGGGTTGATGATGTCAGGAAACTTGTAGATAGGTTATTGGTGATAGCTGGGGAGGAAAATGCTGGGAACCACAATTTTTACAATGAAAAAGTTGGAATTATGGACATGATAAGCACAAAATTGTCTAATTTTATAGTGAATGACCCTAAGGGGATTGGATATCTCATAAAAATTATTAATACTCTACCACCTAAATTTTGGAATATTTCTGAGGGTCGGGGGCTTGTTAATGACATTATAAACAAGCTGCCATTTGAACTACACATTCCAGGCTATCAGTATTGTGGTCCAGGTACAAAATTGGATCATAGATTAAACAGAGGGGATCCTGGTGTAAATCCTTTAGATGCTGCTTGTAGAGACCATGACATAGCATACAACACACATTCTGATCTTGACAAGAGACATGTTGCAGACAAGAAATTAGAAGAGGCTGCATTTGGCAGATTTGTAAGCAAAGATGCTTCTTTGAGTGAGAGAATATCAGCATTGGGGACCACCATAGCTATGAGCACCAAACAAAAACTGGGGTGGGGGTTGTGAACATGTATATAATAAACCTACAATGAAGGCCAAGGGTGTTATGTATCAAATACCTTATGCAGGTCTCAAATCTCTTAAAACTATTGACAGTTTTTTGACCAAAAAGCAGCGCAAGAAAAAAAGCTCTTGTCTTGCAAAGGGCCATGGTATGAAATTGTTGCTTAGTACCCCCCAATTAAAAAAATTACAGCAATCAAGAAAAAAATTGCATAGAGGGGGTTTCATATTTACCATCCCTGCCATCTTAGCTGCTCTCGGGGCTGTTGGGAGCTTGGCTGGGGGATCAGCTGCCATAGCAAAAACAGTAATAGATGCCAAGAAAAATAGGGCAGAATTAGATGAGCAGAAGCGCCATAACCTGGCAATGGAGAAAAAAGGCAAAGGTCTTAAGAGAGCCATGAATAAGTTTAAAAAAAACAAGAGCCGCTTACAAACCAAGATATTGAAGCTTTAATCAAGCCACTGGGCATCAAAAATTTTAGGGGTGTGTACATGTCTGATTCTTTACCAGAACAACCACTCAACAAAGAGTGTGGCATTGTTAATTTGGATGAGTACAAAAATCAGGGCACTCACTGGATTTGTTATCTTAAATATTTAAACAATAAGGCATTTGTGTTTGATTCATTTGGAGGTGATCCACCTGAAAATTTAATAAAATATCTAAAATCAGCTAATCTTTATTACAATAATGCCCGTGTTCAAAACTTCAAAGATGTTAATTGCGGACATTTGTGTTTATCTGTTCTCAGATATATGTCTCAAATAAATAAACCATCAATTGAAAATTTTCAAAAGACCTTGTGGTATTTAAAACATCATGGGGGTATTCCATCTCACCAGCCAAAATTCAATATTGAAACTCAAATTGCATGATGACATAGTGTATCCCAAAACAATAGCTCTCAGAGCATTTTACGGCATGTACTTGATACCTAATATTACACACCACAACAATACAATTGCAGTAGGGGATCAAAAAATTGTCATCACTCCAGGGCAATATAATCTGTCGACTCTAAATGCTCAATTACCCAGAGGTGTAGTGTTAAGTCAAAATTCTGTCACTCACAGAGTAGAGATTGTATCTGCCACAGAAACAGTGCATCTGGGTACTATAGGAGAGCTGTTAGGCTTTGAGAACAACACAAAACTCGAACCGGCCATCAAACACACTGCTATGAATATACCTAAATTCTTAGCCATAGAGACTCTGAATATTCACTGTAATGTGGCCGAGGGTATGATCACCAAATCAAATGGCATAGGCACTCACAAACAAACTGGCATCATTGCAACATTCAAACCTAATTCCGAATTCATGGAGCCAATCATCTACAATCCATCCCCAACATTATATTTTCCTGTGTGCCATAATAGAATAGATTACATTGAATTGATGGTCACTAATGAAAAAGAAGAATTAGTTGATTTTGCTGGAGCCACAACAACTGCTATCATAGAGATTAACATTTAAATAAAAATACATACAATGGAAAATATTGAGAGTTATGAGCTACAATCATTCCCTCCAAACAGGAGGACATTTGCAAATTTAAATCAACCCAACACAGAAATAGAGGTTGATCTTGATGTAGGGGATGGATTTATACACCCCCACAGAGCAGATCTATACATCAAATTTGATGTTGTGAAGCTCGATGGAACAGATTATCCGGCAAATTCAAATATAAGATTGGTGGATAATTTTGTGCCGCATCTGTTCTCTGAAATTGAGATCAGAAAGCATGGCGTTGTTATAAACAGAATAGATTATCCCGGTATTACCTCCACGGCTTTGGCCACATTAAAATTATCCAAAACCGAGGCTTCATACTACCAAATAGGTGGATTTGAAGCTGGTGATAAAATATTAACCAAGAGCCACACTGTACTGTTCCCCATGCGCCTGTTGCCAGGATTCTTCTCGGATTACAAAGATATTATGTGGAAGGGTGGTTTAAGAATTACATTTAGAAGAGCTGCAAATGATAACAATGCTTTGATGAGGTACAGCACATTAAACCCTACAGGGGAAGCTCTGCCTAATACCTTACCTGATGCAGGAAAATGCATTATTCAGACTATGGAGTTAAGAATCCCAGTTGTTGAATATGAGGCCAGTTACGCTCTTAAACACAAAGCAGATATAGTAAAAAATCCACAGGTTCCTCTGCAATTTTACACATATCAATGCGTACAGAAGCCCGCATCTGGTACTTATTATGAGTTTGATGCTACAAATTCATTCTCCAGTATTCAATTTGACATGCCTGATTTCGTGGTGGTACTGTTTCAGACCGGAAGACACAATAATCAGGAAAAAAATTCGAGTAGATTTGATAACTGCAACATCAAGAACATATATCTTAAAAATGGTAGAAATGAAGTCTTTCCTAGAGAAAATTATAATTTAGACATTTCCAAAGATGATTTTCTTAAATTATATGAAGCTTTTTCTTCCTTCAAGCGCGTCACTACTGGCAATACTGACCTGTACTACACACCAGATGAATTCAAAACACAGAGACCCATGTTTGTCATCAGCACTTCAAAAAGAAAACAAGTTGTGGTTAATGACAGAACAAACATTAAAATTATCTGTGAATTCCACGAGGCAGTACCTGAAGACACCATATGCAGTGTCATTCTCATAGGTGAAAAATCATATATTTATGATGTGAGAAATGAGAGAGTCACAGAGCAGTTCTAGAAGCACGATTCAGGGCTTCCCCCATGGCTTCCCCCATGCCTCGTAATCAAGAGGTCCCGGGTTCGATACCCGGTAGAGGCACAAGTAGTTTGGATCCCATTTTAAAACTGTAGGGCCAGTCCCGATTAGCCTTACTGTGCATAAAATAGACTTAAAACAGCAACTCGAACTAGAAACACGATTTAAACACAGAAACCTTTTGGATATAAAACAATACTTTACCGTCAGTTACCTACCCATTTTATACCACCTCTGTTCGTAGCAGATACCTATCCAAAATACAAAAGAAATACAGAAATATTGCAATAATTATTCTATAAGTTACAGACTTATGTACAACAAGACCAAGCCTAAATGCAATTCAGTTTGCAATAACAATATCCAGAAGACAATTCCTCAATATGATGGATGGTCCCTGAAAGAGTACATAGTATAGATAAGAATTTCTCTTTGAGTTCCATGACAAATGACATGTAATTTCCCTCGGAAAAGGCACAATAGAGGTAATATCAACAGATATAATCTAATGACGAAGAATAACTCTGAAAAGACGCAGTATAGATTATATCTGTTGGCATACAACTCCCGGCCATGCATAATTAATTGTTGGCCGAAACATGGGATTGATCAAAAGATTGGAAAGAACATGCAATGTTTACCTGACCTCCATTCTAATGTATTGATTATGCAGTTTTGCCCCGTATTGTTGTTAGCCAGATAACAAAACTCGGGCGATTCTTAATAGAGAATAGAGAATTTTTTACCAAATTTAAGATCTGGGAACTATCAACAGAGCAAAATCTCACGTATGGAATGCCACATCTCTCAGGACTCGAACCCAAAGCCCCGTATTTACAAAACAACAATATTAACATTTCGCCATCAGATTTTATGAGGACTCAAACCCGAGCCTTTTGATTACAAGGCAATGCACCACACTCCACTCGGTCTCAGAACCCAATAGATATCAATTCAAAATTCCTGGGATTTTGACAGAAAAACATACTATAAGCTTAATTTCTGGTGTAGCCAAAAATTGACAAATTTATGAACAAAAATCTGGCTGATGCAAGTTTTAAGTATAAACAAATCAATCTGAAGAGCTCGTACTTTCTGAAAAATTCCCGAGGGCATTTTTACAAAAATCTTGGATTAGACAAGATTCCACACTTGAGAAAAAAGCTCATATGGACATGTTGAGCCTGTTTTAAGTGTAGCAAAGCTGCTTGAGGGGGGGCTCGTACTTTCTCGTCCTGTCCGTAGTACAGGGGAGCTCTTTTTTTCTCAGGGGAGCTCGTACTTTCTGAGGGGAGCTCGTACTTTCTGAAAAATTCCCGAGGGCATTTTTACAAAAATCTTGGATTAGACAAGATTCCACACTTGAGAAAAAAGCTCATATGGACATGTTGAGCCTGTTTTAAGTGTAGCAAAGCTGCTTGAGGAAGGCTCGTACTTTCTCGTCCTGTCCGTACCGTAAATACCACTACTACCGTCATAGACACGTTTTCGAAATTCGCATGGGCTCTACCTTTGAAGGCGAAAACGGGAACGTGCGTCACGGAAGCATTCAAATTAATTTTTCGCGAAAGCGGTGGCAGACGACCACGGTTTCTGCAAACGGACAACAGTAAGGAATTTTACAACGCCGTATTCCAAAAGTTTATTCAAAAACACAAGATTCGACATTATTATTCATGGAAAGATTCAATCGAACCTTGAAAACACACATGTGGAAACGATTCACGCATCGGGGAAATTACAAATGGGTCGACATCCTGCCGGAACTCGTCGACACCTATAATCACACGGTACACAGAACGATAGGCATGAAGCCAGCCGACGTTACCAAGTCCGACGAGCAGCGTTTAATTTCTACAGTTTACTGTCCAAAGTACACACCCACGACAAAAAAAGCTAAATACAAAATTGGAGACCGGGTGAGGATTAGCAAATTCAAACGCACCTTCGAGGAGGGATTCACAAAAAATTGGAGCACGGAACTCTTTACCGTGGTTCGAGTTCTACCCGGAAACCGACACACGTATATAATAAAAGATAGTAGCGGCGAGATTTTGAAAGGAAGATTTTACGAAGAGGAACTCTCTAAAACGAAACACCCCGACACGTACCTCATCGAGAAAGTATTGCGTAGGAAAGGTGACAAACTGTTTGTCAAATGGCTGGGACTTCCGGAAAAGAGTTGGATCGACGCGAACGAAGTGATCTTGTGAGTACGTGGAACGTGGTGAAGCGTCTACCGGATCCGGAAAGTCAAACGAAGAAAAAGAACGGCGAGTTGCTTCCCGACAGCATCCGCTGTCTGATCGTAGGTCCTTCGGGGTGTGGGAAAACGACACTGCTCGTGGACAATTTTCTCCTCGCACCGAATTGGTTAGATTGGAAGAACAGGCACCTGTACGTGTTCTCGAAAAGTTTGGAGCAATCTAAATACCAGCAACTGATGAAACTGTACGATGGTCTGGACATTGCAACGTTCGCTTCGGAAATAAAACCACTCGACGATTGTCGTGAAAATTCAGTTGTTGTGTTCGACGACGCCATCCTGGAAAATCAAAATGAAATTCGCAACTTTTTCACGCAAGGTCGTCACAAAGGAATGGATTGTTTCTACCTAGCTCAAACGTTTTCCAAAATTCCAAAACAGTTAGTACGCGACAACGCTAATTTCATATGTTTGTTTCGTCAAGATCACACCAACCTCAAGCACGCATACGATGACTACGTAGGCGGAGACATGAACTACAATCAATTTTCGGAACGCTGCTGCTCTACTTGCTGGAACGGTGACGATTTCGGATTCGCGACGATCGACATGACGAGGAAACCCAACGACGGAAAATACAGAAACAAAATCAACAACTTTCTAAACGTTGCAACGTTGTGAGAAACGACGTATATAAATAACGTCATGACGAAACGAAAAATCGAAGACGAAAATCTCAAGCTTCGCGATTACCTCGCGAAACGCTTCAAAGGTTGGAAATCCGAGAATCGCGGATTCTACGAAGAGAAGAAACGTCAGGATCAACCTGTGATCGATGCCATCAGCAGTCTAGGTAAAGAAATTAAAAGTGTCACGGAACAAAATAAAAATTTGATTAATTAACTCGTACCGCTCGCAGCTAAAAGTTACGCCGTACCCACGCCTATTTCGAGCATTCCTTCGACGCCGTTCGAACTGAAGGATGCACCGGCACGACGTCGAGCCATTGGTAGCACGTCGTCTTCGGATAAAATCGAGTTGGGACCTTTGGCACGAGACTACCTGAGCACGGGGAAATTCGACAAGGATGAAGTTTTCGGATTGTATCCCAGCATGGAAACCAGCGAAGGCGGCGGTGTGGTGTGGAAGATTGGGAAATCGAAGATGACGTTCGAAGGCAACGACATTAAAGTCAATTTAGGCGACAAGGATAGTTGGAACAGGTATCCGGGTACGGTGGGACTGTGGGAACTCGTCGCCAAAAAGCAGCCGAAAGATTACACCGACGAAGATTACCAAAGTTACAAGGAAATTCTGATCATGACGGATGCCTTGTACCAGAACAACGACGCCTCGCAGAATAGGGTGAAATCGAGCAGCGGCGAGAAGTACAGGAATCTCATCAAACCGATTTGGAACCAGGTCAAAACAGGCAGCGGCGTCAAACGCTACAACACGTTACCCAAAGAATTCGTTTGGGTGGACGACGTGAGGAAACTCGTGGACCGATTGTTGGTGATAGCCGGCGAGGAGAATGCAGGCAATCGTAATTTCTACAACGAGAAGGTTGGCATCGTGGACATGATCAGCACGAAACTTTCCAACTTCATCGTGAACGACGACAAGGGTATAGGTTACCTGATCAAAATCATCAACACGCTACCTCCGAAATTTTGGAACGTGGCCAAAGGAAAGGGACTCGTGAACGACATCATCAACAAGTTACCTTTCGAGATGCATCTACCTGGCTATCAGTACTGCGGACCGGGTACCAAACTCGAGAAAAGATTGGAGAGGAGACAAGGGTGTGAATCCGTTGGACGCGGCATGCAAAGATCACGACATCGTTTACAACACCACGCAGACGGATCTGGATGCACGTCACAAAGCAGACAGAAAGTTAGAACATGTAGCTTTCGAAAGGTTCGTGAGCAGAGACGCATCGCTGGGTGAACGGGTCGCCGCACTAGGCACCACCATCGCCATGAACACGAAACAAAAATTGGGGTGGGGTATATAAATAACATACCGTAAAAAAATAATAATAACAACATGTCTCGCATAACTGATTTGCCGCACGAACTACTATCTAAAATATTCAAAAAGGTAGTTAACGGAGATGTTAATAAACTTGTGATCATAGCAAGAACAACGCCGGCATTTCACATCCCTTGTGAAATGGTTCTCAAGGACCGTCTTCGGGAGATCAGTGGCCTGAGGTGCGGTGATCTCAACATTCTGCTTTCGGCTGCAGGGGAAAAATTAAACGAGAGGTTCGATGAATTGCACGAGGCAATGCAGGGAAGAAGACGGTACACAGTAGATTGGTACAAGTCTATGCAGGAGAGGGAAGATATCATTACGCACATCATCGCGTTTTCCGAAGCACGGACTTTCTTCCTCTGTTAAAAATAATAATATATATACGTGTCAAAAAAAAACTTGATATATAAATAAATAATCTTCGGTATATATAAATAACACACATCGTGAAAAAACAATTAAATTTCTCTCTAACACTTTGAAATTTTTTTTGATATGACGACTGAAAAAATAAGTGATCTCCAAGCATTAAAACAAATGCTAAATTTGTCAGTCGAGTATGTAAAAATTCAGGAATTGGAAGTCGACAAACCTTACACGATAACTTCCGGTTCAATCGTTTCTACCCAGTATGGTCCCAAGGTACGCCTGTTGCTCAACGCACAATACAGTCTATTTTTACCAGATCGATACGCTAACATGTTATCTGACGAGAAGCTATCTATTTTAATCGAGAACAAAACTCGAATTGTGTACAAGGGGACAAAGGAACTTCTTGGCAAGAAAACAAAGCACGTAATAGAATTTGTGTAACGACTGCGAGGCCTTGAAAATATATAAATAACATACCGTAAAAAACTACACAAGAAAAAATCTCAGAATATATATATAAATAACATACCGTGAAAATAACACATAGAGCATCAACATGAAGCCCAAGGGTGTCGTGTACCAGATACCATATTCGAATCTAAAAAATCTAGGTGCTCTCGATGGGTTACTCACCAAGAAACAACGCGAGAAGAAACGTTCTTGCTTGTCGAAAGGACACGGAATGAAATTGCTGCTCAGCACACCTCAATTGAAAAGATTGCAGCGTTCGCGGAAACAGCAAAAGATCGGAGGTTTCATATTCAGCATCCCGGCCATCCTGGCGGCATTGGGGGCCGTTGGAAGTTTGGCCGGCGGAAGTGCCGCCATCGCGAAAACCGTCATCGACTCGAAGAAGAACAAAGCCGAGTTGGAAGAACAGAAACGTCACAACCTGGCCATGGAGAAGAAAGGGAAGGGCGTGATGAAAAAGTTTAAAAAAAAGAAACAGAAGCACTCACCAACCGAGACATTGAATCTCTGATCGAACCGTTACAAATCAAACACTTCAGAGGAGTTTTCATGTCCGACTCGTTACCTTCAAGCGTTAAAAGAAGAGAATGCGGAGTAGTCAACTTGGACGGTCAAGAAAATCCAGGCACGCATTGGATATGTTACCACAAAAACAACAATGATAAAGCATTCGTTTTCGATTCTTTCGGAGGTGTTCCACCTACAAATTTAATTTATTATCTGAAAACGAACAAAACCTCCATATACTACAACGACGAACGCATTCAAGATTTCGGAGACGTGAACTGCGGTCATCTCTGCCTCTCCGTGCTCGCGTTTCTCTCTAAAATAAATAACCCTACGATCGAGGATTTCCAGAAAGTATTGTGGAACCTCAAACAGCATCACTAGGATGGGCGTGTTCCATCTCACGAGCGAATCTTCAATCTTGAAACTCACGCTGCACGACGACATCGTCTATCCTAAATCCGTGGCTCTGCGTGCATTCTACAGCATGTACCTCATACCTAATGTTACGCAGCACAACAACAAAATTAGCGTCGGAAGCGAACACATCGTCGTCACGCCAGGACAATACAATCTTTCCACTTTGCAAGCTCAATTACCCAAAGGCACATACCTTTCTCAAAATTCGGTCACGCACAGAGTGGAAATCCTATCCGCGACGGAGACCGTGGACCTGGGCACCATGGGAGAACTTTTAGGTTTCGAGAACGACACCAAACTCGAAGCTGGCATCAAGCACGTGGCAACCAACATTCCTAAATTCTTGGCCATAGAGACTCTGAACGTACACTGTAACGTGGCGGAAGGCATGATCACGAAATCTTCGGACGGATTGTTAGGAAGTCACAAGCAGACGGGAATCATAGCCACTTTCAAACCAAGTTCCGAGTTCATGGAACCGATCATCTACACGCCCTCTTCACCGATCTATTTTCCAGTATGTCGCAACCGCATAGACGACATAGAGTTGGTGGTGACGAACGAGAAAGGAGACGTGGTGGATTTCGCAGGTGCCACTACGACGGCCATCGTGGAGATCAACATATAATAAATAACCATACATGTAAAATGGAGCAAATCGAAAGTTACGAATTGCAATCTTTCCCTCCCAACCGTCGCACGTTCGCCAATCTGAACGAAGCGAACAGGGAGATCGAATACGACGTGGACGTAGGCGACGGGTTCGTTCATCCTCACAGAGCGGACCTCTACCTTCAATTCGACGTGGTGAAGAAGGAAAGCGGAGACGCGTTTCCCGCAGCAGCAAATTTGATACTCGTGGACAACTTCGTGCCTCACCTGTTCTCGCAGGTGGAGGTGAGGAAACACAACACCGTCATCGACAGAATAGATTATCCAGGCATCACGTCGACGGCAGTGGGAACGTTGAAATTATCCAAAACGGACGCAGCATACTACCAGGCCGGGGGATTCGAAGCCGGGACCAAAATATCGACGAGAAGTCACACGGTGCTCTTTCCCATGCGTCTGCTGCCTGGTTTCTTCTCGGACTACAAGGAGATCATGTGGAAGGGAGGACTGCGCGTTACGTTTCGAAGAGCGGCCAACGACAACAACGCACTGATGCGATACGCTACTTTGGGTCCGGACGCCACCACGCCGATAGCCAACACTCTACCCGAAGCAGCCAAGTGCGTCATCCGGAGCATGGAATTGAGAATGCTGGTGGTGGAATACGAAACAAACTACGCCCTCAAGTACAAAGCGGAGATCTTGAAAAGTCCGCAGGTGCCGATTCACTTTCACGGTTACCAGTGCGTGCAGAAGATGGCGTCGGGGAGTCACATGGAATTCGACGTGACGACGCAGTTCAACAACATACAGTTCGACATGCCAGATTTCGTCGTAGTGCTCTTTCAGACCGGACGCGATAACGATCAGGAAAAAGATTCCAGCAAGTTCGACGACTGCAAGATCAAGAACGTTTATCTGAAGAATGGACGCAACGAAGTGTTCCCGCGCGAGAATTACAACCTCGACGTGACCAAAGACGATTACCTCAAACTTTACGAAGCGTTTTCGGCTTACAAACGCGTGACCGAGGGAAGCGTGGACATGTACTACACGCCCAGCGAGTTCAAAGCACGGAGACCCATGACCGTCATCAACACATCTAAGAGAAAAAAGGTTGTGGTCAACGATCGAACCAACATCAAGGTCGTCTGCGAGTTCCACGATGCCTTGCCCGAGGATACCCTATGCAGTGTCATCCTGATTGCAGAGAAGTCCTTCGCCTACGACGTGAAGAACGAGAGGGTCACAGAGCAGTTTTAACAAGTTTTTTTAACATCTTTTCTTGCACAATAAGTAATTTTTTGTACTAGCACAATCAGTTACAATAGCACAATACGAATTTCACTAGTTCAGATCAGTTACAAATGTCAATTTCATTAGTTATCAGTTACAATATCTTTTTTGCACTATAGCACGAGACAATCAGAAAATTTGCACAAAAAAAATTTGTTGTTGTTTTTACACGTGAAAATTAACAATAAAATTTTTTTTTTTATCGTTTCAGATGCTGTCGAAACATCAAAAACACATACACACACACTAGAAAAAAAGCATGCAACTTTATTTGTAACACGCACATATTCTCCATCTTCATCAAGAAAATATTATAATAAACATAATTATTTTTATCTATAACTCACAATAAAACTCTATATCCAAAAATATCACAACATCAAATAACACTAGAGTCGTTAGTACACGTTGCATGCATTACGGAGGTCCTCTGTAGGGTTTCATGGAAGTTTGGGGGAAAAAAAAAAACACGTGAAACTCTACAGAGGTGCGGTAATCTATAACCGCAGCCATTAGAAAACTTTTACATTTTTGGTTGGGCACCACGCACCCTGGCGAGGTTATAGGGGCCAGGCATCCTAAAAACAACAATTATTATTTTGTTTGTTTGTTTGTGTTACAATACATATGCGCGCGCGTGCGTGTGTGTGCGTGTGCGTGTGTGTGTGTGTGTGTGCGCGGCACATCGTTCCCCCGAGAGAGAGAAAGGTTTACAAAGGTCGCGATATACAAACATTGGCCCCCCGGGAGTTGGAAATTACGATATGGCACATTCGCTCATTACCGTTCCCAGCTATAAGTTTTTCTCTCTCTCTAGCCCTTGCCAACTAAAAAAAAGTGTAGGTAGCAGTTGGCAGCACTGCGAGAAAATAGAAATCATGCCTTACAAGAAAACCATTAAGGCGATTTTTATTTGATGACGTTGAACCCGTGTAGTGTTCCCATCCATCCATCTCTCTCTTTTACGGCAGTGCCCGCTTTCCTTGTTTAGTATATGTAGGTTGGCAAAAATTGCTTTATGCACTGTAAAGCAAACCTCAAGCAAAATTGCCAGCTTCTTGCTTTAGGCTAGGTTAGACAAAAAAAGCTGTAGGTAGGCTGTCGGCTGTTTAACTCTTCCCTCTCTCTCTCCTCTCTCTTTTTTTTGTAAAAAGCCATGGCAAAAGTACCAGTAGGTTGGCAATTTTGCTTTATGCACTGTAAAACAAGCCTCAAGCAAGATTGCCAGCTTCTTGCTTTAGGTTAGGTTAGACCAAGACAAAAACCTTGGTGATTTTTTTTCAAGTGAGAAGTTAACAACACTGCGAGTCCCATTTTCGGTTGCAGAACTCTCAAGCAAGATTGCCAGCTCCTTGCTTTAGGTTAGGTTAGACCAAAAAAACCTTGGTGATTTTTTCGAGTAAGAAGTTGGCAACACTGCGAGCCCCCTGAGCCCCACTTCCGGTTTGTGAATTCTCAAGCAAAATTGCCAACTCCTTGCTGTTTTAGGTTAGGTTAGACCAAAAAACCTTGGTGATTTTTTCGAATAAGCAGCTGGCAACACTGCGAGCCCCCTGAGCCCCAAAAGAGGTTGCAGAACCGGCTAAACTGGGCTACTGGTCGCAGAACATCCTTGCACCAGTACGCGAGTGCTCGCTCGGGCACGAAACACGTCTCATGTGAATGTTTGGCGAGTGTTGTCAGATGAAGGAATGCACCCTTTTAAACTGCAGAAAGTACAAGAACTGTTACCTCGTGACTTTCGCCCTCGTATGGAGTTTTGCCAATGGTTGTTGCATCAGCTGGACACAAACCCTCACTTCGGGGCAAACGTATTGTGGACAGATGAAGCCATTTTCACCAGGATGGATGTCTTCAATAGTAGAAACAGTCATGTATGGGGCTTTGACAACCCACATGCACTTTTTGTGGCCCATCACCAGCACAGGTTTTCAGTGAATGTGTGGTGCGGGATAGTACATGATCATTTAATTGGACCATACATTCTCCCTGTTCGCCTGAATGGTCGCACGTATCATGCATTTCTTAGTGAGGTTCTGCCTGAACTGTTGGAGACCGTACCTTTGGCACTGCGGCAAGAAATGTGGTACCAACACGATGGTGCACCAGCTCATTTCGATCGTAATGTACGACATTTCCTGCATGACGTGTTTCGCAATAGGTTCATTGGTAGGGATGAGCCTGTGCCTTGGCCACCGAGGTCGCCAGATCTCAACCCTCTCGATTTTTTCTTCTGGGGAGAAATGAAAACCCTCGTATACGACACACCTGTCACATCAGCTGAGGACCTCGTTGCTCGCATCAACGTCGCCGCCGCGACGGTAGCAGATACACCTGGCTTGTTTGCTCGTACTCGACAATCCTTGATTCGTCGCTGTCATCTCTGCGTAGAAGTAAACGGCAGACATTTTGAAAACCGTCTGTGATTATTGCCCTCGGCAAATACCAGTGAGAACACTTTTGGTATTGCTCCCCACCCCCTTTGTGTGGTGAAAGTGACATCTTCAGTTGGTGTACAGTGACACGGACTGTCTGTGCGTAAGATATTGTAGCATTTGTTGTTTGTTGTGTGTGTGTGTGTGGGGGATATTACGCAGTTGTCGCGTGTAAAAATACACGTTGTCGCAATCATCTGATATTGTGTTTTTCTTTCCCTCCTCCTGTCTCTCGTATGCCACATGACATGATTCGTTCATTCCTCGCGTGTAACTGGGGTATGCAACCGTGCTCAACTTTTCGGATTTTGTGTTCGGTGGTCATGTTTTGATGTTTGAGGTCGGGATGTGTTGTCTTGAACGCATTTCTCATTGTCACGGTCCTTCTTGCTGCGTTACATACCTTTTCCATGCATTGTTGTTGCTGGAAATCCCCAATTCCTTTGAGGACTCCATTGCGCATGCGTGCAGTGAACTTTTCATAGTGACTTCCGGACTGAGCACATACGATTCCTTTATGATTCCCTTGGAACCGCCTCTCTATCTGTGATAGTATTCGTCCCAGTTAGGTGTGACGTTCACTTTGTCACCTTTTGCGAGGCTCCTATCTCGGAAACGAAGCCTCAGTCGTAAAAATGGAACTTAGACTTTTTGCTTGTTTTCGTGTGAGGAATCACCTCCCAAGCGTTGTAAACGACCTTTAGGAACACCCTGTATATATATATATATATGTATCCTGTTATATCTATTACAATTGTATGGAATTACCTGATGTAGGATTTTTTGAGAGAAGATGTGTTTCAAAATACATAAAATCCAAGTCTCTTGTTGATGATTTTAAGCTTAGGTTCTCTGGTCTGTCTGAGTATGACATGTTTGCTGTACAGAATGAAACTGAAATGCAGTGGGTGCTTATCAGTGACAGGCCATTCCAATACCTGTGCCTCAAGTTTATTAACAAGTTTGAAAGGTTTATCTACAACAGGTGCATGAGGATTGTTGGATTTTTTGTTAATTTTTACACAGATAGTTATTATTACTATTGCATGTTAAAATTGTTTGACAATCACTGGTTCAACAATTGCTATGAATTGTTTGCAGAGTATAGGATGTACATAATTTCAGATCACAGTTTAAATTGGAGGCATTACAAATATTTAAATAAAATTATTGACAGAAAATTGATAGATAAGAATATTGAATTTGTCACCATAGATGATGGGCACTTGTTCAGTGGTGAAGATTTTAATCCAGACCTTGTCTGGTATTCCAAGTATACACACCTGAATGAGCTTGTTATGTATTTCCTAAGACAAAAATTTAGGGATTGTACTTATGAATGTATTGTTGAATCTCTAGAGGAGAACAACCTGAGTGACACATGTATCTGTGGGAAACAATTATCCAGTCTGTCAGTGTAACAATTTTTACATGTGTTTCAGATACAAGTGTCTGGCAGTGAGCCTAGTGCTGCAACAGCCCTGAGCATCTAAGCAGAAAAAACAAGACAGAAACAACAATCAAGGTAATTAAAATTATTTTTGTTTAGCTCTATACTAGAAACAATCTCAACATATGACAGGCAGAGGGTGTTTATGCATATGTATCCTGTTTTCTATATGCTTGGGTGGCAATTAGAATTACCTGATGCAGGATTTTTTGAGAGAAGATGTATTTCAAAATACATAAAATCCAAGTCTCTTGTTGATGATTTTAAGATTAGGTTCTCTGGCCTGTCTGAGTATGACCTGTTTTCTGTACAGAATGAAGCTGAAATGCAGTGGGTGCTTATCAGTGACAGGATTTTCCAGTATCTGTGTCTCAAGCTTCTCAGCAGGTATGAAAGATTTGTCTACAACAGATACAGGAGGATTATTGGGTTCTTTGTTAATTTTTACACAGACAGGTGCCATTACTATTGCATGTTGAAATTGTTTGACAGTCACTGGTTCAACAATTGCCATGAATTGTGTCTAGAGTATAGGATGCACATGATTGCATGTCAGAGTTTAAATTGGAAGCATTTCAAATTTTTAAATAAGATGATTAATATGCAATTGAAGCATAGAAGTATTGAATTTATCACCACAGATGAGGGGAACTTGTACAGTGGGGTGGATTTTGATCCAGACCGTATTGAGTACTCAAAGCACACATACCTGAATGAGCTTGTTATGTATTTTCTAGGGCAAAAATTTAGGAATTGTGACCATGAGTGTGTTGTTCTGTCACTAGAGGAGAACAACTTGGATAGCATTTGCAACTGTGCGAAACAATTATCATGTCTGCCGGTGTAAAAATATATACAGGGCAAAATAATTTGAAAAGCAGCCAAACATCATGTATTTAAGGCACAAAGGTCTGGCAGTAGGCAGCAGTGAGCATCAGCAGCCTAGGGCTGAGATGCTCAAGCTAAATATTCAACATGTTCTTAAAAAATTACAATATTGTATTTTTGAGTGTGTTGTTGTGCTAGAGGGCTGATGCCTGAAACACATAACAATTGTGATAATTATTATCTAGTCATGCACATGTTCCTATTTAATTGCCAATTAATTGTATATACAACACTGTGAGGTTTACACTGCAGCAAGTTATACAATAATGTTTTTTGACAGAAGAAATCTTTCTAAATACATAAAATCAGAGTCACTTTTGAGTGATTTTAGGCTTGTGTTCTATGAATTATCAGAATATGATCTGTTTGCTGTGAGAAATGAAACTGAGTTCCGATGGATGCTCAACAGTGAGCATAGTTTCAGATATCTGGGCCTGGGATGTATAGGCACGGTTGAAAAAATTGCATATCTCATAAGAAGGAGAATTGTTGGATTTTTTGTCAGTTTTTATGATTCCTATAGGAACAATTATTGGTTTACAAACACAGGCTTTACAGCACTTTACAATTTTGATATGGTGTTTGATCAGAGTTCAAACTGGAAGCATTTTAATTATGACATATATTTAAACTATTATGATGCATTTGATTTTATAACTACAAACACCGGCATGGTGTATGCTGGGTAAGATTTTGTCCGCAAGCAAAATTTCTACAATAGAGGAATTATTGATGTAAATAATGTTCTGCTGTATCTTTTGGGTCAAAAGTTTAAAAATTGTAGTCCCGATTATGTTATGAAAACTGTTGTGTGTAATGATTGTAATTTTGGAAAGAAAAGCAATATGCCTCTGCTTTTAGATATACCACCCAGGCACCCTATGTAAAAGGCACAGTAAATGTCATTTTTTTGAGAGAAGAGGCATTGCAAGATGTTTTAGATCTGAATCTCTTGTTGAGGGATTCAGAATTAGATTCTCAACACTGTCAGAGCACGATGTGTTTGCCATAAACAATGAAACAGAGTTTCAGTGGGCACTTGACAGCACACAATGCTTCAAATATCTAAACTTGAGACTCATCACAAATTTTGAGTCTTATATATATGAGGCCCATAGAAGAATTGTAGGGTATTTTGTTATTATTTATTATTATGTCACTTCTACCTATTGTGGGTACTGGTTCACAAATTATACAAGACACAAGGGATTCTATAATTTTCAGATACTTCCCAATCAGAGCTCAAACTGGAAACATTTTAGATTTTTGCAGCTGCATCTGGACAGGTTCCATAGTTCAGAATTTGTCACCACAGACAGTGGGATGCTGTATAGTGGTGCAGATTTTAATCATCACCTGCAGCCCTTTGATGCATACAACTCTCAAATGATGAACACAAATGAGATTATTATGTATCTCTTGCAGCAGAAATTTAAAAATTGCAGCATTGGGTGCTTTAATAAGGTAATGAAATCATGGGATGTGTTTACAGAATGTAAGTGCGGGAAGCCTTTAAATTGCATGCCTTTGCTGCTCAGATAAGCTGTACAATGCAAACATTTTTTGATAGAAGAAGAGCATCAAAATACATCAAATCTGAATCTCTTGTTGAAGATTTCAGGCATAGGTTTTCAAAATTGTCACAGTACAATCTGTTCTGTGTTGAAAATGAAACAGAGTTGCAGTGGGTGTTGAGCAGTGAGCAAAATTTTGAGTACCTGAGTCTAAAATGCATTGGCGAGTTTGAAGAATATACAAGGGTTGGAACTTAAAGAGTGGCAACTATTTATTCACAATCGATACACAAGAGTTACATGTTTGTACCTGTTACTGTCCTTCAAAGTAGTCACCAGCGTTGTGTAGAACCCGTTGCCAGCGATGTGGAAGGCGTAGTATACCGTTAGCAGAGCCTGTTCTGTTGATGGTGCGAATGGAGCGGTCTACTGCCTGTTCAATCTCTGGAACAGTTCTGAAGCGAATGCCACGAAGTGGTTCCTTCATCTTCGGAATCAAATCAAAGTCACAAGGACTTAAGTCCGGGGAGTATGGTGGATGGTACAGTACTTCCCAGTCCCATCGACCGAACAGAGCAGCCACAGCTGGCGCTGTATGCGCCCGTGCATTGTCGTGCAAAATGATTGGTGGGTTGCGCAGGAAGTGTTGCTTCTTTCGCAAAGCTGGTCGCAGTTGATGCTCCAAAAATGAACAGTAATACTGGGCATTGACAGTCTGCCGTGGAGGAACGTAATGCGTTAGGATAACACCATCACAGTCGTACACGAGAATCACCATAACTTTCACCACACTGGGGCTCTGACGCACTTTCGACTTTCGCGGCGACCCATAATGACGCCATTCGTTGGATTGGCGTTTCAGTGTTGGCTCGTAAGATCTGGCCCATGTCTCATCCAGTGTTACGATACAGCGTAAGAAAGCCTCACCTTCGCGCTCATAGCGCTCCAAGTGCATCTGAGCAGCGTAGTAACGCATCCATTTCTGAATTTCTGTCAACTCATGCGGAACCCATCGTGATGCAATTTTGCGCATGCCCAGGCGTTCCTTCAGGATGCGAAGCACAGTCGTATGCGCTAATCCGGTTTCCTGGGCGAGCTCACGAATCGTCATGCTTCGATCATGTCCACTAACGCGGCAACAGCTTGCACTTCTTCTTCAGAGACGCTAGGAAGACCTGCCCGATGCATGTCTGCCACAGTTTGCCGACCTTCGTTTAAGGCTTTTACCCACCGGGCCACTGTTCTGTACAGCAATGCCGATTCCCCGCATGCCTCTTGAAGCCCTTGACACTGTCGTGCTGTACGACCTCTGGCACATTCAATCTTGATCCAACTCCGTTGTTCCTGTTTGGAAAACATAGTGACCTTCACGTTAGACCGCTCGCTCACAAGTGACTGTGTTTCCCTCGCTTGTG